>NW_018364767.1:4181-5876 GCF_002078875.1 Numida meleagris | reverse complement strand
TGCTAGAATTTTCGCTTCAATTCTAGCCCCAGGAGTTGCTGCTGCCCAAGCCTTGAAACAGATTGAACGCCTAGCTTGCTGGACTGTTAAACAGAGCAACCATACTTCAGAGATCCTTGAAGAGATGTTAGAAGATATGAACAGTCTCCGCCATGCTGTACTTCAGAATCGAGCTACTATAGACTTTCTTTTGCTTGCTCGAGGGCATGGCTGTAAAGACTTTGATGGGATGTGTTGTTTTAATCTTTCTGATCACAGCCAATCTATTCAAAAGCAGATTCATTGGTTGATCAATCATAGTCAAGCTATTACTAAGGACCATAACCCTTTTAATGATTGGCTGCAGTCTGTGTTTCCAGGACTCACTCCTTGGGTTTATGATATTATCAAAGAATGTATTAGATGGATCGTAATTATTATTGTGATTGTAGTAGTTATTAGAATATTATATAGTTGTCTGTTACGTGCTACCATGCCAAAAGCTGCACTTGTTGTGACTGAGAATAAGGATCAGGACATTATTCACGATTGGCTACAAGGTCAAGGGGGGCACAATCCAGGGGACTACTTCGCCTTACAACCTTAAAAGAAAAAGGGGGGAATTGTTGGGAAACATTGCACGCCTGGTAGCGCATTGCTGACTTTTCTCAGAGATTTACGGTATGACCTTAGATAAGAAGTAAGCTGTGTATGCGTGGAATTTACTGCTTGTAGTGCTTTAATTAACAGCAGGTGCTGTGCTCCAAAATAGCCTGAGAAATGATACCGTTTTGAGACACTTTCCTGTGAGACACTTTTGATGCTTGTGGGACACCTATCTTGTTTTGATATGTGTGGGGCACCTGTCTTGTAAACAACTGTGCTATATAAGAGAGGGCTGCTGCCCTAATAAAATGGAGCTGTTTGAACTCACACTCAGTTGCTGCTTCCCACGCGGGCGGGCGGGGTTTGTCTTTTCCCTTTGCCAACTGTCGGGGTGACCCTGTGTCCAAGTGTTTTCCTACAACATCACAATGGGGAATGGTGATGTCACAATGGGGAATGGTGACGTCACCTTGGGGAATGGTGACGTCACAATGGGGAATGGTGACGTCACCTTGGGGAATGGTGACGTCACAATATAGAATGGTGACATCACAATAGGGAATGGTGACGTCACAATATACAATGGTGACGTCACAATATTGGATGATGACATCACAAAGGGGAATGGTGACCTCACAATATAGAATGGTGACGTCACATTGGGGAATGGTGACCTCACAATATGGAATGTTGACGTTACAGTATAGAAAGGTGACATCATATTATAGAATGGTGACATCACAATGAGGAATTGTGACACCAGAGTGGTGAATGGTGACATCACAATATAGAATGATGGCATCACAATGGGGAATGGTGAAGTCACAATATAGAATGGTGACATCACAATATTCAATGGTGATGTCACAATGTGGAATGGTGACATCACAATATAGAATGGTGACATCACAATGGGGAATGGTGACGTCACAATATAGACTGGTGACGTCACAATGTGGAATGCTGAAATCACTATGGGGGATGGTGACGTCACAAAGGGGAATGGTGACGTCACAATATAGAATGGTGACGTCACAATGGGGAATGGTGACGACACAATTGGGAATGGTGAAGTCACAGTATAGAATGGTGACGTCACAATGGGGAATG
>NW_018364767.1:0-1491 GCF_002078875.1 Numida meleagris | reverse complement strand
CGTCGCAATGGGGAATGGTGACATCACAATATAGAATGGTGACATCACAATGGGGGTATCCGACATCAAAATGGGGAATGGTGACATCACAATAGAGAATAGTGACGTCACCATGGGGAACAGTGACGTCACAATATATAATGGTGACGTCACAATATAGAATGGTGCCATCGCAATAGAGACTGGTGACATCACAATGTGGATTGGTGACATCACAATTCGGAATTGTGACGTCACAATATAAAATGGTGACGTCACAATATAAATTGGTGACATCACAATACAGAAATGTGACGTCACAATGGGGAATCGTGATGTCACAATATAGAATGGTGACATCACAATGGGGAATGGTGACGTCAAAATATTGACTGGTGACGTCATCATGGGGAATGGTGAAGTCACAATATAGAATGGTGACGTCACAATATTGATTGGTGACGTCGCAATGAGGAATGGTGATGTCAGAATGGGGAATGCTGACGTCACAATGGGGAATGTTGTCGTCACAATAAAGAATGGTGACGTCACAATATAGAATGGTGACTTCACAATATAGAATGGTGACATCACAAAGGGGAATGGTGACGTCACAGTGGGGAATGGTGACGTCACAATATAGAATGGTGACGTCACAATATTGAATCGTGAAGTCACAATGGGGAATGGTGATGTCACAGTATAGAATGGTGACGTCACAATATAGAATGGTGACATCACAATATAGAATGCTGACGTCACAATATAGAATGGTGATGTCACAATGTGGAATGGTGACATCACAATATAGAATGGTAACAAAACAATGGGAAATGGTGACGTCACAATGGGGAATGGTGTCATCACAATGGGGAATGGTGACATCATAATGGGGAATGGTGACGTCACAATATAGAATGGTGACGTCACAGTATAGAATTTTGACGCCACAAAATAGAATACTGACGTCACCTTGGGGAATGCTGACGTCACGATATAGAATACTGACGTCACCTTTGGGAATGGTGACGTCACAATATAGAATGTTGAGGTCACAATATAGAATGGTGACGTCACAATATAGAATGGTGACGTCACAGTGGGGAATGTTGACCTCACAATCTAGAATGGTTACATCAGAATGGGCAATGCTGACGTCACAGAATAAAATGGTGACATCACAATAGGGAATGGTGACATCACAATGAGGAATGGTGACGTCACAACTTAGAATGGTGACATCACAATATTGAATGGTGACATCAAAAGGGGGAAAGGTGACTTCACAATATAGAAATATGACGTCGCAAAGGGGACTGGTGACGTCACAATATAGAATGGTGAGATCACAATGGGGAATGATGACGTCAAAATATTGACTGGTGACGTCACAATGGGGAATGGTGACGTCACAATGTAGAATGGTGACATCACAATGTGGAATGGTGACATCACAATAGAGAATGGCGTCATCACAATATAGAATGGTGACATCACAATGGGGAATGGTGA
>NW_018364766.1:27373-28340 GCF_002078875.1 Numida meleagris | reverse complement strand
CCCCCCCCGTGGTGTCACCGTGTCCCCGCTCTCCGCAGCTGCAGCACAGGACGCACCGTGACGTCGTGGCCGCCTATCGGACGCACCTGCTCAGCGCAGCGCAGGTGGGAGCGCTGCCCCGCACCGACGCTATGGGGCGGGGCTGCGGGGCGTGGGGCCAGGAGCACGAGGTGCCCCGCACCGACCCTACGGGGCGGGGGCTGCGGGTCCGCGCTGCAGCGCCCCACACCGACCCCGTGGCTCCGTGGGGCGCAGGGCGCGATGGACGAGGCTGCGCTCCGACTGCTGCTGCAAATCCTGGAGCTGAGCTGAGCGGGACCGCGGCGCGGGGACACGAGGGGACACGAGGGGACACCGGAATGCGGGGACACGCGGGGACACGAGGGGACACCGGAATGCGGGGACACCGGAATGCGGGGACACGAGGGGACACGCGGGGACACGAGGGGACACCGTGACGCGGGGGCGGAGCATTAAAGCGGGGCAGCGCGGCGCGTCCGTGGGAAAGGGCTGCAGTGATTTTTGTGGAGCGGGTCAGCGCCGCCGCGCCCCACCCCGGCCCCACGGGGCAGCCCCAGCGCCCCCACAGGGACCCCCCGCCCCCGCGGAACCTGCCCCTATAGGACCCGACCCCACAGGATCCCCCATCGCACCCGCCCCCCACAGGACGCGTCCCTATAGGGCCCGCCCCGTAGGACCGACAGGAGCTGCCCCGTGGGACCCGGCCCCCGCAGGCCCCGCCCCCGCAGCGGAGCACCGCCCCCCGCGCGTGACGTCACCGCGCAGGACCCGTCGCCCAGCGCATCGCGTGACGTCACCGTGAAGGATGTCTCCGCGCTCATCTCGTGACGTCACCACGCAGGGTATCTCCGCGCTCATATCGTGACGTCACCACGCAGGGTATCTCCGCGCTCATATCGTGACGTCACCACGCAGGACGTTCCCCCCGTCCCCCCCCTCCCCCCCG
>NW_018364766.1:18796-20155 GCF_002078875.1 Numida meleagris | reverse complement strand
GCCGCTGGGCGCCGGGCTCCTCCCCGCCGTGCCCGGCTCGGTGCCTTCCAACGCCGCGTCCCCGGGCCTCCAAGGTAACAACCCCCCCCCAACCCCTCCCATCCCGCTCCGCGCCGTCCCCGCTGCCCGTTCCCGTTCCCGTGTTGCAGGGCTGGGCGCGTTCTCGTTCCTGCACGCTGGCTCCCAGCTGGGTGCCCCCGCGGTTCCTCCCCGTCCTCCCCCGGCTCCGCCGCCCCCCGGCTCCGAGGCGGGGTCTCCCCGGTCATCGCCTCCGTGCAGGAGCGGGACGCGCTGGCCGCTTCCTCCCTCGCATCGCGCGGCGGCAGCCGGGCACTGCGGCCCCGTGGGGAGCTCGGCCCGCGGCGTCGGCTCCGCTCTGCGGGGCGGGCTCCGTGCACCCCGGGCTCCCCCCGCTCCGACCCGAGGTCACCGCCTCGGACCGACCCCGAGGAGGCTCCTGGGCTGCGCGCCCGGGGCTCCGTGCCACGCGGCCGCGTGGGGCTGAGCCCCACATCCCCCAGCCCCACACGCGGGGAGCGCGGCGCTGGGGGTCCCGCTGCCCTCAGCTGGGGGTCGGCGTTTCCCCGCGGCGCCGATGGATTTTGCAGCTCGGTTTCCCCGTGTCCCGAGAACCGGCACAGCTCCATCTTCAGCCGCAGCTTTCGGCCGCTTCCCATCCCGGCAGCGCGCGGTGAAGCTCGGCGCCGTCGCCCCACGGTGTGTGGGGCTGGGAGTCAGAATGGGATCGTGTGTGGGTCCCACTGGGGTCACCGCCTGTCCCATAAACAGCCTTTATTCCCAGCCCTACAGCCTGCCCTATAGCCGCCCTATAGCCGCCCTATGGCTCTGCTCCGGGCGCCAGGCACCGCTGCAGCAAACTTGGGGCAGGGGATGGGGGCCTCCTCCCCCGCAGCCCCACAACCACAAGGGTATGGGGTCAGCCCGGCCCCACAGCGCAGGGTACGGGGTCAGCCCGGCCCCACAGCGCAGGGTACGGGGTCAGCCCGGCCCCACAGCGCAGGCTCTGGGTCTTCGCGGCCCCATCGCGCTGGGGACGTTCCCCGCTCTCGGCTCCGTGCCTCGGGGTCCGCCCGGAGCCACAGCGGGGACACGGGGACGTGGGGCACCACGCGCTGCCCTGCGCAGCACGGGCCGGGGGGGGGCGGGACATGGGTGTCAGACACATGGACGCGTGGGGGGAACGGCGCTGAGGACGCAGCGGGGGGGGGACGCGGCAATGGCACTGGGGACGCGGGTGTCGGGGACACGGACAGGTTGGGGGTACGGGAGCGACACGGGGGGACACGGGTGGGCGGTTTGGGGACGCACGGACACCGGGGACACACGGACACCGGGGAC
>NW_018364766.1:11116-15163 GCF_002078875.1 Numida meleagris | reverse complement strand
AGACGGACGCATCCTGCCCCGACAGACGGACACATCCTGCCCCGACAGACGGACACATCCTGCCCCGACAGACGGACACATCCTGCCCCGACAGACGGACACATCCTGCCCCGACAGACGGACGCATCCTGCCCCGACAGACGGACGCATCCTGCCCCGACAGACGGACGCATCCTGCCCCGACAGACGGACGCATCCTGCCCGACCCTGCTGCAGGACACACAGACACTGCAGGACAGACCCTGCGGGACAGACAGACACCTCCTGCCCAACCCCACTGCAAGGCACATGGACACTGCAGGACAGACAGACATCTCGTGCCCGACCCCGCTGCAGGACAGACGGACTCTTCCCTTCTTTCTGTTCGCGCAGCGCCTGGCAGCGCGGGTGCAGTGAAGCGGGGGGGGCCCTGGGCACCCAGCGGCCCCGGGGGAGGAACCCACCTCGTTGGCGGAGAGCGGCTGCGTGTGCGCCGCGCCGGACGCCGTGGTGACCTCGCTCATCCGCAGCATCGTGCGCACGATCTCACTGCTGGTCTGCACAGGGGGAGACGCGGGACGGACAGCGCTGAGCTCGGGAGGGACGGCTCTGCCCTCGGACCGGCGCCGAACTGCCACCCAGAGCCGAGCTCTCCCTGCAGCAGCACGCGGCCACGGGCGGCCCCCTGCCCCAGAGCAGGGTCTGGAAGCCCCCCACCACCCCACGGCCCCCGACCCTGCCCCACCACGGAGCTGGGCCGCAGGAGGATGGAAGCCCCGCCACCCCGCAGCCCCAGAGCCCGCTCTGCCATGGAGCTGGGCCACGGGAACGTGGAACCTCCCCCCCACCCCGCAGCCCCAGAGCCCGCTCCGCCGCAGAGCGGGGCCGCAGGAGGATGGAAGCCCCCCCCACCCCGCAGCCCCCGGGCCCTGCTGGGCTCCCGCGCACCTGGTCCATGCGGTTGGCCACGGCGCTGACGATGGCCTGGTCTCGGAAGTGCTGGTGGAAGCGGTCGATGTTCACTTGCCAGTAAATGCCGTCGTCGGGGGGGGGCTGCGAGGGGAGGCAGAGCCCCGCGGTTTGGTCGCAGCGCTGGGGAAGGCGCTGGGCGCCTCGAGCCACAGCGCCCACACTGCAGAGCCCGGAGCGCAGCACGTGGCAGGACGGGGACGGGGAAGCGTCCGCAGCCGGGGGTGACGCGCGGCCGACGGGCCACCCCAAAAAGCGGCCGCCCCCAGCCCTTCCCCGCACCGCAGACCCCGCTCCGACCCTCGGCCCCACGGCCTCGAGCTTCGGGAATTGCTCCCGGTACCTCCGCGCCGCCCGCATCCTGCTTCTGCTTCTTGGCCTTGGGGCCGCCGCTCTCCTCCTCATCGCACGACCGCCTCCGCTTCCCTTTCCCTGACAAACAAGCGCAGCGCTGGGCCCAGCGCTCTCACACACCCTGACCCCCACCCCCAGCCCCATCCCCTGCCCGCAGCCCCCCCGGTAACTCCTCACCGACGAGGTTCAGCCTGGGCACGGCGTACATGTCCTTCTCGTTGATCACTAAGGTGGGCGCAGGGGGGGGAGGCGCATCCGGGCCCTGGGGGCCTTCGGGGACCTGCGGGCACCTCTGCACGAAGTGCGTGTCCGCCAGGCGCACAAACGTGTGCGAGACGTCCGTGTAGTCCATGGTCTTCCCATCTAGACCAGGATAGAAGGAGCGGTGTCAGGGTTCTGCAGCAGCAGGGGACGGGGCGATGCCGCATCCCCGCTCGGAGCCCATCGTGGGGCCAGGCTGGTGGCTGCAGCCCCCAGCAGCGGGGGGAGGCGGCTCCGGGTGCGGGCTCCGTGCCGGGACGCTCCCACCGTGCCAAGGAGCCGCTCGTGGGAACGTCCCCTCTGATCCCACCGGGATTCGCTCTGCTCCCACCCGCCCAAACTCACGGAGCAGCGGCCCCCGCCCGCGCCCACGTCCCCCCCACGGAGACGAGCGGCACCGGGAGCGCCCACCTTCCATGGTCTCCGTCAGCCTGTCCGCCACCTTCCTCACCACCGCGCTCATCGTCATTTTGCCGTTGAGGAGCAGCTCCTCCACGACGAGCTCGCCCGTGTCGCCGTACAGCGTCTTGGCGGTGTAGATGTAGCGCGGGTAGCGCAGGATCCTCAGCACGCGCCGGCACTGGGCCTCGTACTCCACGAAGCCGCGCTTCTGCAGCTGGTAGGTGGCCAGGTTGTGCTGGATGAGGACGCACAGCGCCTTCTTCACCTGCCCGGGGCGCACGGGTCAGGGACGCGCCGAGAGGAGCCCACGCCGAGCCCTCGGAGCGCCCCGTCCCCGTTTTTGGGGCGTGCAGCCCCCAGAGCTCCCCCCCCGGCCCCAGACGCTGCTCGGTGCCGCACCTGGTCCAGCGCCAGCCCCGTGTCAGCGACGATGGCCCGCAGCGGCTGGCTGCCCGTCCTCACCAGGTACGTCCCGATCTTCTCCACGATCTCCCCGAAGTGCTCCCGCAGCAGCAGGGAGCAGAGCTTTATCTCCGCCTGCGTCATGGCGGGGCCGGGCTGGGCCGGGGGGGTTACAGCTGCGGGGGGGGGAGCGGTGTCACCGCGGCTCTCACCGTGGCCCCGCGTGCTCCGGGTGCGGCCGTGGCCCAGGGAACCCCCCCGGCCACGTACACGCAGCATAAACCGGTACCGGGCAGCTTCGGGGGGGGAGGGTCCGCTGCTTTCCACAGCTCTGGATGGGGTTGGGGTTTTGAGGGAGAAGGAATTTTGTGAGGGGACGGGCAATGCGATTTGGGGGTGAAAACGCCTCTTTGCTAAGGGAGGAGATTGTGGGGGGAAACCCCATTTTCCAGAGGATGGGGGCAGATCTGGGGCTGAAATCCCCCTTTTATCAATGAAACAAACAAAATCACATCTCCTCCATGAGTCAGATCCAGCGTGGGGCGGGGGAACCTCTCCTGTCAGCCCGGGCTGCGCTGCGGGGCTGCAGAGCCCCTTCCCCGCACCACGCACCGCTCACCCCCCCCCCCGTCCCCTCTGGAGCAGACCCCGCGAGAGCAACGGCGGCGGCGAAACCTGACCCAGAGAGGGGCACTGCCCGGGGCTCTTCTGTCTGCACCCACCCGCACCGAGGTCCTGGCAGGGTGTCCGTGTCCCCACCCCGCGCCGAGGTCCTGGCAGGGTGTCCGTGTCCCCACCCCGCGCCGAGGTCCTGGCAGGGTGTCCGTGTCCCCACCCCGCGCTGAGGTCCTGGCAGCGGCCCCGTGTTCCCACGTCCCCTCCCCGGGGTCGCGGCCCTATCGGGTTCCCCGTGCCCCCACCCAGGTGCTGAGACCCCGTCGGGGTGCCTGCGTCCCCTCCTTGAGCTGTGGCCCTGTCAGGGTCCCCGCGTCCCCTCCCGGGGCTGAGACCCCCGCAGAGCGCCCCGCACTCACCCAGGCCCGGCCTAGGCCCACGCGACCACCATGGCAAACACCATTTCCGGCGCTCCGACGGCAACTTCCGGTCCCTCTCTGCGCCACCGCGCTGGAGGACCACTCTCCACGCGCCACTCTACCCGCTCCGTCTCGTCGTGCCGCCGTGACGCCACTCACTCTCGGAGGAGCCGGGCGGACCGGAAGTTCCGGCGCTCTACCCGTCGTCCGCCGCCTCGCTGCCCGGCTGGAGGACTGACGGCAGGGAGCCGGCAGAGGAGGCGGAGAGAGAAGATGGCGGAGGCCTCGGCGGCGGCGGCGGCCGCCGTGTCCCAGCACCGCTTCTTCTGCCACAGCTGCAAGGGGGAGGTCAGCCCCAAGCTGCCGGTAAGCCCCGGGGGCTCCGCGGCGCCGGGCCGGGCTGGGGGGCAGCCCGGGGGAAGGCGGCGGCCCTCAGCGCCCCATAGAGCAGGGCCGGGCCCCCCCGCCCCGGGGCTCTGTGGGGAGGGGCGGCCCCGGGGCCTGCGGGCAGCGCTCCCCCCGCGTCGCAGCGCTGGCTCTGCGGTGAGGCCCACTCCCCCCCCCGAGCCCTCCTAATGGGGGGTCCCTGGAGCCCGGGAGGGAAGGGGGCCGCCGTGAGACCCCGCCGAGCCCCGCGGTGTGGGGC
>NW_018364766.1:8463-10246 GCF_002078875.1 Numida meleagris | reverse complement strand
CCGGGCAGGCACGGCAGCAGGGAGGGCCGGGCTCCGTCCCGCCGCGGGCCGCTCCCGGCGCTTTCTCTTCCCTCCCGTCCCCGGTTTTGCTCGGCTCCGCACCGCTTCCGTCTGGCGCTGACGCGAGCGCTTTGCCCTCCCCCGTCTCGCCGAGGAGGAGGAGCGCTGACCGAGAGCGGCTCTGCCCCTCCGTCCCGCGGAGCCCTTCGCGTCCCTCGGCAGCGCCCGCGGAGCGAGGTGTGCCGCTGCGGTCCCGCGGCTTTGCCCGCGATCCTTCCCCGCCGCTCCGTCGGCGCAGCCCCGTCTGCCGCCCGCGGTTTCCTTTGCTTCTAAATCGGGATCCCGCGCCGCGGGGACGCTTCTGCTCCGCGTGGGTGGGAAGGGAAGGGAAGGGAAGGGAAGGGAAGGAGGTCGCTGCATCCTCAGCGCGCGGGGGAGGATGCCCGGCCCGGCTCTCCTGGCGTGCCTTGCTCCAGATTCTGTTTCCAGAGCGCCCGGAACCCGGCTCGGGGCTGCGCGGCTGCCCGGGGCCGTGGCTGTGCCCGGGGCTGTGGCTCATGCTGCCGTTCCCACGGGGACGCACTCCGCCGTGCTGCCGCTGAGCAAGCCCACCTCGGGGAGCGCGTCGCTTTGCAGCTGTGCCCGCGGGCCGAGGAGCGCCCTGCCCTGCCCTGCCCTGCATTGCCCTGCCCTGCCCTGCATTGCCCTGCCCTGCCCTGCCCTGCCCTGCTCTGTGGGGTGGGGGTGTGGAGGTGACGGCCTTGGTGACCCCCGGCGGGGCAGCCGCTCTGCTGTGTCTGCCCCAAAGCTGCTCCTTCCCACCGTCCTCTGATGGCCCCGCTCGGAGCTGGGGCTGCCGCCGTTGTCACGCAGCGCCGCGATGGGTTTGGGGAGTGCTCTGCGGCACGGGGGGGCTCGGGGTCACCGGGGGCAGCTGTGGGGCGCGGGTGGCTGAGATGGGCCGAGCCCAGGAGCTGCCGTCGGCTCCCCTCGCTCCGTCCCCGCGCTGCTGCCCTGCTGAGCTCGGCACCGCGGCCCCCGCCGGGTGCTCTGCCTCTCGGGGACGGAGCGGAGGAGCACGGGGAGCTGAGCAGGGCGGTGCAGCCAAGGAGAGGGTACGGCCGGGCCATCCAGAGGGTGTTCCCAGCGGGGGAGTGTCCATGGCCTTGCACGGGGGAGGAAGGCACGCAGTGGGGCAGCAGTGGGGCAGCAGTGGGGCAGCAGTGGGGGCGGGCGGAGCGGCGCGGGAGGGACAATGGCTGCAGCGCAGCGCTCGGTGTCCTTGGTGTCAGCCCGGGCTGGTGCAGCTGAGCTGCGGAGGAGGAAGGGGCTCGCAGACGTTGCAGCAGCCGGGCCTGGGCGCTCCGTTCTGTTTTGGTGCGGAGGAGGACCCGGGGAGGCTGGGAGATGGGGAGAGCGGCCGGCTGTGGGGCAGGGCTGTGGGGCAGGGCTGGGGGAAGGGGAGGGGGCTGCCCAGCTCCTGCTGCTGCTGTTCTGCCTCCCGGCCCGCTCAGCTTTCTGCGGCCCCCCGCGCTCAGACCGCTCTGCTCCGAAGCGGGTTCTCTTGCTTCTTAGTCGGGAACGCGTGCGTGTGCTTCCCTCTGTTCTGAGTGCACGGGGGACGTGGGCTCGTGGGCTGCACGGCCCCGCGGACCAGGACTGGAAATGCTCTGCTCCGGCGTGGGCTGTGGCCCCGCTCATGCTGCCGGCTGCTGGGAGCCCGGCGCTGCCTTCCCCACTGCGGAGCACGGGGCTGCACAGGAGGATGGGACCACATCCACTT
>NW_018364766.1:5402-8228 GCF_002078875.1 Numida meleagris | reverse complement strand
GCCCCCAGCCCGGGGCCGACACGAGGCCGCTGCCTCCCACCCCGCGCCCTTTGCCATTTCCCCTTCTTGCCCCATTTCTCAGTCGCTGTTTTCCCCAAACACGGATTTTATTTCTGTTCGTCCCGGCTCCGCTCTGGCAGGCGGAGCGGATGAGAGCACGGCAAGGAGCGCTCCAAAGCTGCCAGGAACGGCCGAGCTGCGCCGTGCCAGCCCTTCCCCGAGTGTCACAGCCCCCGACCCCCGGTGTGGGGCAGCCCCCCCAGTCCCTGCTGGAGCCCGGGGCTTGGTGTCCCCTCTGGAGCTCTGCTCTGCTCCTGCAGCGCTGCCTGGCGCAGGGGTCGGGGGTCTGCGTCCCGCGGGCGGCAGAGTGAGTGTGCTCTGCAGCTCAGCCCGTTCTCCTCCTCCTCCTCCTCCTCCTCCCCCCCCCCAGGAGTACACGTGCCCCCGGTGCGAGTCCGGCTTCATCGAGGAAGTCACGGAGGATTCCAGGTAACGCCCGCGTTGGTAGGAGCGGGGCAGGGGCGGAAGGAGAGCTGGGCTCAGCGCGTGCGGGACGGGAGCCGTGCTGGGATCCGTCCTTCCCCTTGCGGGTGCCGGGGTCCGTTCCCTCCCTGCTCCGCGTTCCCCCGGCCCCGTCCCGCTCCGCGCCGTCTGTCTGCGGGGGGCTCGGTGCTGGGAGGGGTCTCGCTCTGAGCGCCCGTTCCCGCGCAGTTTCCTGGATGGCAGCGGTGCTGAGGACGGCCCGTCGGCGCAGTTTGCGGAGGTGCGTTGCCGTCTCCCCGCCGCCCGCGGGGTCGGGGTGGGGAGCTGGGCTGCTCGGCTCCGGACCTCGCTCCCCGGTCCGAGCCGGCGGGGCCGCGCGGCGCAGCCCGGTGCTTTGAGTCTCCCCTTTCTCGCGCAGCTCTGGGACCACTTGGACCACACCATGTTCTTCCCCGACTTCAGACCCTTCCTGAGCAGCAGCTCGCTGGACCAAGACGGCAGGGACAACGAGCGGGGCCACCAGGCCCACGCCGACCTCTGGGGGCCGAGCCGGCCGCCGCGGTTGCCCATGGCGCGGAGGTACCGCTCCCGGGGCAGCTCGCGCCCCGACCGCTCCCCGGCCATCGAGGGGTACGTGTCCCCCCGCCCGGCGGGGCAGCTCGGGGGGGCCCTGCCCGCGGGACCCGGCTCTGGGTGCGGGCGGCGCTGCGCCCTCCAGGCTCTGCCCCTCTGTCCCACGGGGCCGCGGTGCAGTGGGATGGGGGCAGGGAGGGCAGCAGCAGGGGGCACTGCCCCTCCCACAGCGCTGCGTGCCGGAACTCGGCCTTCTGTGGATGGACGGACAGATGGACAGATGGATGGGTGGGTGGATGGATGGATGGGTACATGAATGGACAGGTGGACAGATGGACGGATGGATGGATGGACGGACAGAGGGATGAATGGACGGATGAATGGATGGATGGACAGATGGATGGACAGATGGATGGATGAATGGATGGATGGACAGACGGATGGATGAATGGACGCATGAATGGACAGGTGGACAGATGGATGGACGGATGGACGGACAGAGGGATGGATGGACGGACAGAGGGATGAATGGACGGACAAATGGATGAATGGACGGACAAATGGATGGACGGATGGATGAATGGACGCATGAATGGACAGGTGGACGGATGGACAGATGGATTGATGGACGGATGGATGGACGGACAGAGGGATGAATGGACGGATGAATGGATGGATGGACGGACGGATGGATGGATGAATGGACACATGAATGGATGGGTGGACAGATGGATGGATGGACGGACGGACAGGGATGAATGGATGGATGGATGGACACATGAATGGACGGATGGACAGATGGACGGACGGCTGATGGCTGTGGTGGTGGCAGCGCCGTTCCGCGTTCGCTGCCCCTTGGCCGCCATCGCCGTGCGGCTGCCTCCCGTCCCCGGCTCAGCCCGTCCCTCCCCTGCAGAATCATCCAGCAGATCTTTGCGGGCTTCTTCGCCAACTCAGCCATTCCCGGCTCGCAGCACCCGTTTTCCTGGTGAGTAGCAGGCCTGCCTTCGCTCGCGGCCCTCTGCCGGCCACGTGCCAGTGAGTGCCAGTAAGCGCCAGTAAGCACCAGTAAGTGCCAGTAAGCAGCAGCTGCCCGGTGCCCGGGAGCCCCACTTCCCAGGTGACCCCCGTGGCGGCGCGAGGCCGGGGGGGAGCAGCCTGGTGAGCGCGCTCCGTCCGCAGGAGCGGGATGCTGCACTCCAACCCCGGGGACTACGCGTGGGGACAGAGCGGCCTCGACGCCATCGTCACCCAGGTGAGCGCTGCCCTCACCTCCGCCCTCCTGCCCCCGCGCCCCTCCCCGCTCAGCGCCGCACCGGAGCGGATCCCCGCAGCGCGGGCTGGGGCTCGGGGGGGGCCGCCCGCAAAAGTGATTCCAAGCCATCCCAGCTGGGAGACGGGGACCCACAGATCCCAGTTGGAGGATGGGGATCCACAGATCCAGACCCATCCCAGTTTGGAGATGGAGCCCACAGATCCCAGCCCATCCCATCCTAGCTGGGACATGCCCCCCCCGGTCTCACTTTGGGGGTGGGGCTCCCATCGTGGGACACTGCTGCTGCTGAGTTCCATGGCCGTGGGTTGCCCCTCGCCCCGCGCTGGGACGCAGCCCCTGCCCCACTGCGGCCGTGCCCCCCAGCGCGCTGTGTTCCCGGCAGCTCCTGGGGCAGCTGGAGAACACGGGCCCCCCCCCGGCCGACAAAGAGAAGATCTGCGCTCTGCCGACGGTGGCGGTCACTCAGGAACAAGTCGGTGGGTGCCGGAGGGGGG
>NW_018364766.1:0-1552 GCF_002078875.1 Numida meleagris | reverse complement strand
GGGGGGCGGAGTTCGGGGGGGCGGCTCCTACCTTGGCCATGGAGCGGAACACGGGGTACCCCACGCTGCAGAGCCGCTGGTGCCCCCCCAGCGCCGTGCACTCCAACTTCACCGCGCTCCCGTCCTGCGGGGACGGCACCGCCTGGGGACGGGACCTCGGGCACGGGGAGGGGGGGGGGAACGCGGGGCTGCGTGGGGCTGAACGCACACGGGGGGGACGCGGCAACGGGTCCCCATCTCCCAGCTGGGATCACTGCGTCCCCCTCTCCCAGGTGGTACCAGTGGTCGGTGCATCCCCACTGGGATCGCTGCGTCCCCATTTTCCAACTGGGATCACTGGGTCCTCACTTTCCAGCTGGGATCAGTGGTTTCCCATCTCCCACCTGGGATGACCGGATCCCACCTCCCACCCGGTACCGGCGGGTTCCCATCCCTCAGCCGGGATGAGCGGATCCCATCTCCCCCCGGGATCCCCGGATCCCCGTTTTCCACCCGGTACCAGTGCGCCCCATATCCCCGCTGCGCCGGGTTGGGATCAAATGGGACAAAACAGCCCCGCAGCTCCAGGCCGGGCGGGCGGCCCCTCCCTCCCACCCGGGAGGATCCGTGGGGTCCGTGGGGGTCCCGCTGGGACGTGGCGCGTACCGGCAGCGCCATGCTGGAGAAGTGCAGGTTGGCGGAGGAGCGCAGCCGCACGCTGGCGTTGTACGCGTTCTCCTTCCTGTTCTCCAGCGTCGCCTCCACCCGCACCTTCCGGCGGCCGCCGCGCACCACGGCGGGACCCCCCCTGCGGGAACACGGGGACTGGGCGCCGGAACGCGGGGACATCGCGGGGACAGCACGGGGACAGCACGGGGACAGCATGGAGACAGCATGGGGACAGCATGGGGACAGCATGGGGACAGCATGGGGACAGCACGGGGACAGCATGGGGACATCATAGGGACAGCATGGGGACAGCATGCAGACATCATAGGGACAGCATGGGGACAGCATGGAGACAGCACGGGGACAGCATGGGGACATCATAGGGACAGCATGGGGACATCATAGGGACAGCATGGGGACAGCATGGGGACATCATAGGGACAGCATGGGGACACATTGGGAACACTGCAGGGACACCATAGGGACAGCATGGGGACACTGCGGGGATGGAAACACCTTGGGGACATTGCAGGGACATTTCAGGGTCACTGGGGACACCTCGGGGACATACTGGAGATTCCTCAGGGAGCCTCCGGGATGCCATAGGGACACATTGGGGACACGGTGGGGACACCTCAGGGATGCCATGGGGTCAGGTTGGGGACAAATTGGGGACACGCTGAGGTCAGGCTGGGGACACCTCAGGGATGCCATGGGGACACATTGGGGACACATTGGGGTCAGGCTGGGGACACCTCAGGGATGCCATGGGGACACGTTGGGGACACGCTGGGGACACCTGGTGCACGCAGCCCATACCCGGAGCCCAGGAGCTGCATGGTGGCACGCAGCACCAGGTCGGTGACGCACACGTCGTCGTCCCCGCAGTCCTTGAAGAACGGGA
>NW_018364765.1:17624-18749 GCF_002078875.1 Numida meleagris | reverse complement strand
ACCAGCACCTTTGCATTGCAATACGAGCACCAGCTGCCTTGCAATACCAGCACCAGCTGCATTGCAATACCAGCACCAGCTGCATTGCATTACCAACACCAGCTGCATTTTGGTGCCTGCACCAGCTGCATTGCAGTGCCTTCACATCTGCATTTTGATGCCAGTACCAGCTGCATTGCAATGAAAGCTCCAGTTGCATTGCAGTGCAAGCTCCAGCTGCATTGAGGTGCCAACACCAGTTGCATTGCAATACGAGCACCAGCTGCATTGCATTACCAACGCCAGCTGCATTTTGGTGCCAACACCAGTTGCATTGCAATACCAGCACCAGCTGCATTGCAATACCAGCACCAGCTGCATTGCAATAATAGCACCAGCTGCATTGCAATACCAGCACCAGCTGCATTGCATTGCCAGCACCAGCTGCATTGCAATAATAGCACCAGCTGCATTGCAATACAAGCACCAGCTGCATTGCATTGCCAGCCCCAGCTGCATTGCAATACCAGCACCAGCTGCATTGCAGTGCCTTCACATCTGCATTTTGATGCCAGCACCAGCTGCATTGCAATGAAAGCTCCAGTTGCATTGCAGTGCAAGCTCCAGCTGCATTGCATTGCCAACACCAGCTGCCTTGCAATACCAGCTCCAGTTGCATTGCAATACCAGCACCAGCTGCATTTTGGTGCCAGCACCAGCTGCATTGCATTACCAGCACCAGCTGCATTGCAATACCAGCACCTTTGCATTGCATTACCAGCTGCATTGCACCTCTGTCCCCCCCCCCTTCATGCCCCATTGCAGCATGCAGCACCTTTTACCCCATACCCCCCCCACCGCTGTCCCCCCCGCCCCGCTGTGGGGCCGCACCTTGCCCCATCGTGCTTATGGGTCCCAGCACCAGCTGCATTTTGGTGCCTGCACCAGCTGCATTGCAACACGAGCACCAGCTGCATTGCAATACCAGCACCAGCTGCATTGCAATACGAGCACCAGCTGCATTGCAATACCAGCCCCAGCTGCATTGCAATACCAGCCCCAGCTGCATTGCAATACCAGCCCCAGCTGCATTGCATTACCAGCTGCATTGCAATGAGCACCAGCTGCATTGCAATACCAGCACCA
>NW_018364765.1:9473-10634 GCF_002078875.1 Numida meleagris | reverse complement strand
ATGGAGTTGCTGCATGGAGTTGCTGCATGGGGTTGCTGCACTGTGTTGCTGCATGGAGTTGCTGCACGGTGTTGCTACATGGGGTTGCTGCATGGCGTTGCTGCACGGTGTTGCTGGATGGCGTTGCTGCATGGAGTTGCTGGATGGCGTTGCTGCATGGAGTTACTGCATGGTCTTGGTGCATGGGGTTGCTGCACTGTGTTGCTGCACGGTGTTGCTGGATGGAGTTGCTGGATGGAGTTGATGTATGGTGTTGCTGGATGGCGTTGCTGCATGGAGTTGCTGCATGGTGTTGCTGCATGGTTTTGGTGCATGGTCTTGGTGCATGGGGTTGCTGCACCGTGTTGCTGGATGGAGTTGCTGCACGGTGTTGCTGGATGGAGTTGCTGCATGGAGTTGCTGCATTCCTTACTTTATTCTTTAGTGCATGGATTGCTGCATTAATTCCTTGCTCCCTTCCTTGCTCCCTTCCTTGCTGCCTTCCTTGTTGCATTCCTTACTTTATCTCTTGCCGCATTCCTTGCTGCATTCGTTCCTTGCCGCATTCCTTGTTGCATTCGTTCCTGCCTTCATCGCTGCCTCCATGACTGCATGGATTGCTGCCTTCCTCGCTGCATTCCTCACTGCATGCCTTCCTTGCTGCATGGGTCGCTCCCTTTCTTGCTGCATGGGTTGCTGCCTTCCTTGCTGCATTAATTCCTTGTTCCATGCCTTCCTTGCTCCATGCCTTCCTTGTTGCATTAATTCCTTGCTGCATTAATTCCTTGCTCTATTCCTTGCTCTGTTCCTTGCTGCATTCCTTGCTGCATTCATTGCTACATGGATTGCTGCCTTCCTTGCTGCCTTCCTTGCTGCATTAATTCCTTGCTGCATTAATTCCTCGCTGCATTAATTCCTTGCTGCCTTCCTTGCTCTGTTCCTTGCTGCATTCCTTGCTGCATTCATTGCTACATGGATTGCTGCCTTCCTTGCTGCCTTCCTTGCTGCCTTCCTTGCTGCCTTCCTTGCTGCCTTCCTTGCTGCATTAATTCCTTGCTGCATTCCTTACTTTATTCTTTGCTGCATTCCTTGCTGCATTCCTTGCTGCATTCATTACTGCATTCCTTGCTGCATGGGTTGCTGCCTTCCTCACTGCATTAATTCCTCGCTGCATTAATTCCT
>NW_018364765.1:5379-7085 GCF_002078875.1 Numida meleagris | reverse complement strand
GGCTGGGCTGACCCACGCCTTGCCCCCCCCCACCCCAAGGTGAACAGGCAGGTGGCCCAATGCAACTGCGCCAAGCGCTTCCAGGTGCAGCAGATCAGCGCCAACCGCTACCGAGTGAGTGAGCACCCGGCGCCGCGGCAACACGGCACTGGGAGAACCGGGGCTGGGCACCATGGCACCGAAAGCACCGGGGCTGGGTACCCCTGGGCTCTATGGCACCGAAAGCACCGGGGCTGGGCACCATGGCACCGATAACACCGGGGTTGGGCACCCCTGGGCACCATGGCACCAAAAGCACCGGGGCTGGGCACCATGGCACCGATAGCACCAGGGCTGGGCACCCCTGGGCACCATGGCACTGAAAGCACCGGGGCTGGGCACCCCTGGGCACCATGGCACTGAAAGGACCGGGGCTGGGCACCATGGCACCGATAGCACCGGGGCTGGGTACCCCTGGGCACCATGGCACTGAAAGGACTGGGGCTGGGTACCCCTGGGCACCATGGCACCGGGAGCACCGGGGCTGGGCACCGATAGCACCGGGGCTGGGCACCCCTGGGCACCCTGACACCGAAAGCACCAGGGCTGGGTACCCCTGGGCACCATGGCACTGAAAGGACCGGGGCTGGGCACCATGGCACTGAAAGCACCGGGGCTGGGCACCCCTGGGCACCATGGCACCGGGAGCACCGGGGCTGGGCGCCATGGCACCGAAAGCACCGGGGCTGGGCACCCCTGGGCACCATGACACTGGGAGCACCGGGGCTGGACACCCCTGGGCACCCTGACACTGAAATCCCCGGTGCTGGGCACCATGGCACCGATAGCACCGGGGATGGGCACCCCTGGGCACCATGGCACCGAAATCACCGGGGCTGGGCACCCCTGGGCACCATGGCACCGATAGCACCAGGGCTGGGTACCCCTGGGCACCATGGCACCAAAAGCACCAGGGCTGGGCACCCCTGGGCACCATGGCACTGAAAGCACCGGGGATGGGCACCCCTAGGCACCGAAAGCACCGGGGCTGGGCACCCCTGGGCACCATGGCACCAAAAGCACCGGGACTGGGCACCCCTGGGCACCATGGCACTGAAAGCACCGGGGCTGGGCACCATGGCACCGTTAGCACCGGGGCTGGGTACCCCTGGGCACCATGGCACCAAAAGCACCGAGGCTGGGCACCATGGCACTGAAAGCACCAGGGCTGGGTACCCCTGGGCACCATGGCACCGAAAGCACCGGGGCTGGGCACCCCTGGGCACCCTGACACCGAAAGCACCGGGGCTGGGCACCATGGCACTGAAAGCACCGGAGCTGGGCACCCCTGGGCACCATGGCACCAAAAGCACTGGTGCTGGGCACCTCTGGGCACCCTGACACCAAAAGCACCGGTGCTGGGCACCTCTGGGCACCATGGCACTGAAAGCACCGGGGCTGGGCACCATGGCACCGATAGCACCGGAGCTGGGCACCCCTGGGCACCCTGACACCGAAAGCACCGAGGCTGGGCACCATGGCACCGATAGCACCGGGGCTGGGGACCCCTGGGCACCATGGCACCGAAAGCACCGGGGCTGGGCACCCCAGGGCACCATGGCACCGAAAGCACCGGGGCTGGGCACCATGGCACCGAAAGCACCGGGGCTGGGCACCCCTGGGCACCATGGCACCGGGAGCACCGGGGCTGGGCACCATGGCACCAA
>NW_018364764.1:20370-22246 GCF_002078875.1 Numida meleagris | reverse complement strand
CCCACACTGTCCCCATGTCCCTCCCTGCCCCACATTGTCCCCATGTCCCCCAGTCCTGCACTGTCCCCATGTCCCTTCACCCCACATTGTCCCCACGTCCCCCCTCCCCACGCTGTCCCCATGTCCCTTCACCCCACATCTCCCCATGTCCCTCGCTGCCACACATTGTCCCCATGTCCCCCTGTCCCACACTGTCCTCATGTCCCTTCGCTCCACATTGTCCCCATGCCCCCCAGTCCTGCAGTGTCCCCACGTCCCTCCCCGCCCCACACGTCCCCACGTCCCCAGCCGTTGCCGTGTCCCCCAGGCCTGGCGTACCTGTGCGAGGGGCTGCGGGAACAGCGCCGGGGGCTGGTGACGCTGGTGCTGTGGAACAACCAGGTGACCCAGGCGGGGACGGCGTACCTGGGCGTCACGCTGGTGAGTGCGGGGACACCGTGTCCCCAGCGTCCCCGGGTTTCGGGATGTCCCCGATGTCCCCAGTGTGTCCCCCCCAGGCTTCAGGATGTCCCCAGTGTCCCCCACGTCCCCAGGCTTTGGGATGTCCCCATCTCTGAGCCACTGTGTCCCCAGGCTGTAAGGTATCCCCGATGTCCCCAGTGTCCCCAGTCTTTGGGACGTCCCCAACTCTGAGCCGTGGTGTCCCCAGACTTCAGGATGTCCCCAACGTCCCCCCAGGCTTCAGGATGTCCCCCGTGTCCCCAGTGTCCCCAGTCTTTGGGATGTCCCCAACTCTGAACCACCGTGTCCCCACTGTCCCCAGGCTTCAGGAATGTCCCCGATGTGTCCCCCTGGGCTTCGGGATGCCCCCAGTGTGCCCCCCCCAGGCTTTGGGATGTCCCCAGTGTCCCCACTGTCCCCAGCCTTCAGGAATGTCCCCGATGTGTCCCCCTGGGCTTTGGGATCTCCCCAGTGTCCCCAGTGTCCCCAGACTTTGGGATGTCTCCAGTGTCCCCACTGTCCCAAGACCTCAGCGTGTCCCCAGCGTCCCCCTTGGGCTTTGGGATGTCCCCATTGTCCCCCCTGCTGTCCCCACAGCCCCACGCACAGAGCCTGGAGACCCTGAACCTGGGCCACAACCCCATTGGCAACGAGGGGGTGCGCAACCTGAAGACCGGGCTGATCGGGAACCGCTCCGTGCTGCGCCTGGGGTTGGCCTCCACCAAGCTGACCTGCGAAGGTGGGGGGGGGAAGCGGCCCCATAGGGCCCCTTGGGAAAGGGGGGAGCCCCGGGGGGCACGGATCCCACAAAAACGCCATCATTGGGATCCAGCGGTCGGCGAGGACCCCTGTCCCAAGGGACGAGGTGGCCATGGGGATGGTCTCTTCTTGGGGACCCTACGGAAGTGACGTCCTCGAGGTCCAACGGGTGACCCCAATGTCACCACGGCCATCTCGTCCCTTGACATTGGGGTCCCGGGCATGGTCACCTCTTAGGGACCCTACAAAAATGCCATTGTTGAGGTCCAACGTGTGACCCCAGTGTCACCACGGCCATCTCATCCCTTGGGGTGGGGGTCCCGGGCATGATCCCGTCTTGGACACCCCACAAAATCAATGTCCTCAAGGTCCAGTGAGTGACCCCAGTGTCCCCATGGCCATCTCATCCCTTGGGGTGGGGGTCCTAGGTATGATGTCTTCTTGGGGACCCCACAAAAATGTCATCCAACGTGTGACCCCAATGTCACCATGGCCATCTGGTCCCTTGGGGTGGGGGTCCCGGGCATGATCCCCTCTTGGACACCCCACAAAATCAATGTCCTCAAGGTCCAGTGAGTGACCCCAGTGTCACCATGGCCATCTCGCCCCTTGGGATATGAGGGTCCTGGGCATGGTCACTTCTTGGGGACCCCACAAAAATGTCATCCAACGTGTG
>NW_018364764.1:17409-19630 GCF_002078875.1 Numida meleagris | reverse complement strand
GCGGCGGGGATGAGGCGGAGAGCGGCGCCGGAGCCGATTCCAGCTCGGACACGGAGGACGAGGGCTCGGGGGGAGCCGGGGGACGAGGGGACGGCGACGCCGCGGGCACGGAGGGGGACGGTGGTGGTGGCACGGAGAACCCCGCGTCCCCCCGAGGTCAGCAGCGCCGCATCCTGGTCACCAGCCCCGGGAGGGGACACAAGGTCTTTGTGGTGACGCGCGTGGAGAGCGGAGCGGAGGGCGTCCCCGGTGAGACGCCGGTGTCAGCTGGGGCCGAGGGGACGGACAGCGCCGGGACGGACAGCGCCAGGACGGACAGCGCTGGGACGGATGGCGCCGCCGGGACCTCCTCCACCAATGGGATGGGCATCGTCACCGGGACGGCCACCAAGGGGTCAGCCACCACCACGGGGACCACCTCCACCAATGGGACGGGCACTGCCACGGGGACGGCCACCGCCGCTGGGACGGCCACTGATGGGACGGCCACCACCACCGGCGTGGTCACCACCAGTGACACAGCCACCAGTGGGACTGTCACCACTGGGACGATGGCCACCAGTGGGACCACCACCACCACCGCCACCACCACTGGGATGGCCGCTGATGGGACAGTCGCCATCAGTGGGACGGCCACCAATGGGACAGCTGCCACCAGCGGGATGGCCACCACCCCCGGGATGGCCACCAGTGGGACTGTCACCATTGGGGTGATGGCCACCAATGGGACAGCCACCGAGGGGACAGCCACCGCCACCAGGGAGGCCCCCAGTGGGATGGCCACCAGCGGGACAAGCACCACCACTGGGATGGCCACCAACCCTGGGACAGCCACCAATGGGACAGCCACCACTGGGATGGCCACCAATGGGATGGCCACCCATGGGACGGCCACCAGTGAGACGGCCACCAACCCTGGGACAGTCGCCACTGGGACGGCCACTGGTGGAATGGCCAGCACTGGGACAACCACCACCACTGGGACGGCCACCAACGGGACGGCCACCAACCCTGGGACGGCCACCATTGGGATGGCCACCAATGGGACGGCCACCAACCCTGGGACAGTCGCCACTGGGACGGCCACCGGTGGAATGGCCACCACTGGGACAACCACCACCATTGGGACGGCCACCGATGGGATGGCCACCAACCCTGGGACAGCCACCAGTGGCATGGCCACCACTGGGACAACCACCACCATTGGGACGGCCACCAACCCTGGGACAGTCACCAGCGGGATGGTCAGCACCAGTGGGACGGCCACCGGTGGAATGGCCGCCGATGGGATGGCCACCAGCACCGGGACGGCCACCACCAGGATGGGCGCTGGTGGCCCGGCGCTGCCCAACGGGCTGAAGGCGGAGCTGGGCCGGGTGCTGCCCGACGGTGACGGCAAAGCGGGGAGCTGCGGCGCTGAGCACGGTACGGGGTGGGGGACCGAGGGGACAGGGGTAGGGCTGGATCCTAAATGTCCCCGTGGGGGCAGAGGTGGGACTGGTCCCATATGTCCCTGAGGGGTCACCAGTGGGACCGGATCCCAAATGGGGGCAAGGATGGGACTGGATCCCAAAGGGGGCACGGATGGGACCGGATCCCAAGTGGGGGCAAGGATGGGACCGGATCCCAAGTGGGGGCAAGGATGGGACCAGATCCCAAAGGAGCAAGGATGGGACCAGATCCCAAATGGGGCACGGATGGGACCGGATCCCAAAGGGGGAAGGATGGGACCGGATCCCAAATGGGGGAAGGATGGGACCGGATCCCAAATGGGGCAAGGATGGGACCAGATCCCAAAGGAGCAAGGATGGGACCAGATCCCAAATGGGGCACGGATGGGACCAGATCCCAAAGGGGGAAGGATGGGACCAGATCCCAAAGGGGGAAGGATGGGACCGGATCCCAAATGGTGCACGGATGGGACCGGATCCCAAAGGGGGAAGGATGGGACCGGATCCCAAATGGGGCAAGGATGGGACCGGATCCCAAACATTCCCAGTGGAACGGAGATGGGACCAGATCCCAAATGTTCCCACAGGGACATGGATGGGAGAGGATCTTGAATGTCCCCAAAGGGGTCACACGTGGGACCGGATCCCGAATGTCCCCAAGGGGACGCGGGTGGATCCCGGTGATCCCAAATGGTCGCTGTTGTTTCAGAGCTGAGCTGCTGCCGGGACGAGCGGGATCTGGAGGAGCTGCTGCTCGAGGCCAGCCAGGA
>NW_018364764.1:13979-15821 GCF_002078875.1 Numida meleagris | reverse complement strand
GATGTCACCAGGACATGGTGTCCCCAGCGCGATGTCACCGGGACATGGTGTCCCCAACGTGATGTCACCGGGACATGGTGTCCCCAGCATGATGTCACCGTGTCCCCAGCACGATGTCACCAGGACATGGTGTCACCAACACGGTGTCACCGGGACACGATGTCACCATGGAGACGCCAGCAGGACACAGTGTCACCCATGAGATGTCGCCAGGGCACAGTGTCCCCAAGGAGATGTCACCACGCCATGGTGTCCCCAGCGAGGTGTCCCCATGCCATGGGGTGTCACCGTGTCACCGAGCCTTCACCTGGACGTGATGTCCCCAGCGCGATGTCACCAGGGCACGGTGTCACCAACACGATGTCACCACGCCGTGGTGTTCCCGGTGCGGTGTCACCACGTCCCCATGGAGGTGTCACCAGGGCACGGTGTCCCCGAGGAGATGTCACTGCATCGTGATGTCCCCCATGGGGTGTCCCCATGTGCCACCAAGGTGTCACCATGTCCCCATGGAGGTGTCACCAGGGCACGATGTCACCAACACGGTGTCACCGTGTCCCCATGGAGGTGTCACCATGTCCCCAATGCAATGTCACCACGCCATGGTGTTCCCGGTGCGGTGTCACCGTGTCCCCATGGAGGTGACATCTGGAGCGTGGTGTCCCCAGTGAGGTGTCACCGTGTGCCACCAAGGTGTCCCCATGGAGGTGTCACCGAGGCACCGTGATCCCCGCGAGGTGTCCCCATGTCAACCCACAAGACATCGCCACACCGTGCTGCCCCACTGAGCTGCCACCATGTCCCCAAAGGGTGACGCTGTCCCCAGTGTTGGTGACGCTGTCCCCAGCTGTGGCTCTGTCCCCAGAGGTTGGGGTGACATTGTCGCCAACGTCGGTGGCCCCATCCCCAAAAGGTGGCACTGACCCCAGGGGTGACCCCGTCCCCAACATTGGTGACACTGTCCCCAAATGTGACCCCCGTCCCCAATGTTGGTGGCCCTGTCCCCAAAGGTGGCGCTGACCCCAGGGGTGACCCCGTCCCCAACATCGGTGGCATTGTCCCCAAAGGTGACACCATCCCCAGAGGTTGGGGTGACACTGTCCCCATTGTTGGTGGCCCTGTCCCCACAGGTGACACTGTCCCCAATGTTGGTGGCATTGTCCCCAAAGGTGACACCTTCCCCAAAGTTTGGGGTGACACTGTCCCCAATGTCTGTCGCCCTGTCCCCACAGGTGACATTGTCCCCATTGTTGGTGGCCCTGTCCCCAAAAGGTGGCACTGACCCCAGAGGGTGACCTCGTCCCCAACATTGGTGACACTGTCCCCAAATGTGACCCCATCCCCAATGTCAGTGGCCCTGTCCCTGCAGGTGACACCGTCCCCAAAGATTGGGGTGACATTGTTCCCAATGTTGGTGGCCCTGTCCCCAAAAGGTGGCACTGACCCCAGAGGTGACCTCGTCCCCAACATTGGTGACACTGTGCCCACAGGTGACACTGTCCCCAAAGGTTGGGGTGACACTGTCCCCAATGTCTGTGGCCGTGTCCCCAAAGGTGACACTGTCCCCAGAGGTTGGGGTGACATTGTCCCCCTTGTTGGTGGCCCTGTCCCCAAAAGGTGGCACTGACCCCAGGGGTGACCCCGTCCCCAACATTGGTGACACTGTGCCCACAGGTGACACCGTCCCCAAAGGTTGGGGTGACACTGTCCCCCATGTTGGTGTCCCTGTCCCCGCAGGTGTCACCGTGTGTCACCGTGCCCCGGCAGCGGCGCTGTCCCCGCCGCTCTCAGTCTTTTCTCAGGGGCCGCGGCGTTGGGGCTCTTTATTATTATTATTATTTT
>NW_018364764.1:11054-11708 GCF_002078875.1 Numida meleagris | reverse complement strand
GTCCCATGTCCTCATCCCATGTCCCCATCCCATGGCACAATCCCATGTCCCTGTCCCCATCCCATTTCCTTGTCCCCATCCCACATCCCCATCCCGTGTCCCCGTCCCCATCCCACTTCCATGTCCCCACATCCCTATCCCATGTCCCCACGTCCCCATCCCGTGTCCCCACGTCCCCATCCCGTGTCCCCACGTCCCCGTGCCGTGTCCCCAATCCCCCACCCCCACCCCACGTCCCCACGCCGTGCCCCGTGTCCCCGTCCCCGCATCCGTCACCGCTGCCCCATGGTGACATCGGGGCCGTTCCCCCCCAGCCATCACCGCTCCCCTTTTTTCACCCCAAAAAAGACCAGTTTCAGTTCGGACACACTCACTGCTTTATTGGGGCGTCACCTCCCCCCCACGGCCACCCCACGGTGTCCCCATGGCCACCCCACGGTGTCCCCACGGTGTCCCCATGGTGACCCCTCGCGCCGTCCCTGGTGGGCTCCCCCCGTGGCCCCATTGGGGTCTTTGGGGACCATTCTGTGTCGGGGGGTGGCAGAGACCCCGGGGTTGTCCCCGTCCCCAAACCCCCACGTCACCACGGCCCTCAGCCCCCCCCCCAAGGACACAGCCACCCCCACTGTCCCCACAGCCGCCCCATTGCCACCC
>NW_018364764.1:6593-8039 GCF_002078875.1 Numida meleagris | reverse complement strand
CCCTGCCCCCCGGCGGCGCAGCGGTGCAGCAGGAGTCGCACGGTGATGGGGACGGTGTTGAGCAGGCGGCGGAGCTGGGCGCCGTCGGCGGGGACGTAACGGGACAGCGGCTCCGCGGGGTCGTGCAGGGAGCGCAGCGCCGCCCGCACGAAGCGCCGGGCACGGGCCGCCCCGAAACGCACCCAAGGGCGCTCCCCGTGGGGGGATGGGTGCTCCCCGTGGGATGGGTGCTCCCCGTGGGGCGATGGGTGCTCACTGCTGGGCGATGGGTGCTCCCCGAGGTGCAGTGGGTGCTCATGGTGATGCAGTGGGTGATGGTTGTAGGGTGATGGGTGCTCACTGCAGGACAATGGGTGCTCCCCGTGGGGTGGGTGCTCCCCGAGGGGCGCTGGGTGCTCCCCATGGTGCAGTGGGTGCTCGCTGCAGTGCGATGGGTGATGGTTGTAGGGCGATGGGTGCTCATTGCTGGGCACTGGGTGCTCCCCATGGTGCAATGGGTGCTCATTGCAGGACGATGGGTGTCCCCCATGGTGCAATGGGTGCTCACTGCTGGGCGCTGGGTGCTCCCCGAGGTGCAGTGGGTGCTCACTGCAGTGCAATGGGTGATGGTTGTAGGGCGATGGGTGCTCCTTGCAGGGCGATGGGTGCCCCCCATGGTGCAATGGGTGCTCATTGCAGGGTGATGGGTGCTCCCCATGGTGCAATGGGTGCTCACTGCTGGGCGCTGGGTGCTCCCCGAGGTGCAGTGGGTGCTCATGGTGGTGCAATGGGTGATGGTTGTAGGGCGATGGGTGCTCACTGCAGGACAATGGGTGCTCATTGCTGGGTGATGGGTGCTCCCCATGGGGCAGTGGGTGCTCATTGCAGGACAATGGGTGCTCCCCGTGGGGTGGGTGCTCCCCATGGTGCACTGGGTGCTCCTCGTGCTGTGCTGGGTGCTCCCCGTGGGTTGATGGGTGCTCATTGTAGGACAATGGGTGCTCACTGCAGGGCGATGGGTGCTCCCCGAGGTGCAGTGGGTGCTCGCTGCAGTGCACTGGGTGATGGCTGTGGGGCGATGGGTGCCCCCCATGGTGTGGGTGCTCCCCGTGGGGCAATGGGTGCTCATTGCAGGGTGATGGGTGCTCCCCGGTGTACAATGGGTGCTCCCCGTGGGGCGATGGGTGCTCACTGCTGGGTGATGGGTGCTCCCCGAGGTGCAGTGGGTGCTCATGGTGATGCAGTGGGTGATGGTTGTAGGGTGATGGGTGCTCCTTGCAGGACAATGGGTGCTCCCCATGGAGCGATGGGTGCTCATTGCAGGACAATGGGTGCTCATTGCTGGGTGATGGGTGCTCCCCATGGAGCGATGGGTGCTCATTGTAGGACAATGGGTGCTCGCTGCAGGACAATGGGTGCTCACTGCACTGCACTGGGTGCTCCCCAGGGTGCAATGGGTGCTCGCTG
>NW_018364764.1:0-1103 GCF_002078875.1 Numida meleagris | reverse complement strand
TGCCCTGCCCGCTGGTTGCCGTGCCCTGCCCGCTGGTTGCCGTTCCTCGCCCGCTCCCCGCGCTGCCCTGCCCGCTGGTTGCGTTGCAGCTCCCGTTCCCCGGCGCCGTCCCGTTCCCCGAGCCGCGCTCTCAGCGCCCCGATCCTGTCCGCCGTGTCCATGCGTGGCAGGGAGAAGGGCAGGCTGACGGTCCGCCGCAGGTACACGTAAGCGTTGCCTCCCACCCCGTGCAACGCTCCGGAGCTCTCGAGGCACGGCACGACGACGCCGGGATCGGCGGCCAGCACGGAGACGAACGGGGCTCGGGGATCGGCCAGCAGCGTGTTCAGCGCTTCCAGGACCCCCGCGCAGCGCTCGGCCCCGCAACGTTCCAGCGCCGAGATCTGCAGCACCACGCGGAGCCGCCTCCCCTCGCACACCTCCATGGCCGCCAGGAACCGGGCCAGCTCCTCCAGCTCCGCCCGCACTTTGCTCATGAAACCCAGCTGCTCCGCGAAGCTCTCCCCGGCCGCCAGCCGCTCCAAACGGCGCCGTTCTCCGATCGCCGCCCGGCGGAGCACGGCCACGACCGCGGCCAGGAGCCCCGAACCGGACGCGGAGCTCAGAGCCGCCCCGGCCGCGTTCAGCGCCCGGTGTTCGCGGAGCCACGGAGCGGCCGCGGCCGCCGCCAGCAGCCCCAGCCCCGCGGCCAGGAGCAGCCCCAGCGCTCCCAGCTTCAGGCAGGCGCCCGCTCGGGGCTCCCAATCCCGACGGCCCGGACCGAAGCGGGGGGGGACCCCGGCCACGTGGAACACGGCCAAGGGCCACGGGCCGAAGCGGAGGCGGACGGCTCGGCACAGGGCGCTGACCAGCCCGGCCCAAAGGCGATCGCAGCCCACGTAATGCCAAGCCGTGAAGCGCACGAAGATGAAGGAGACGTTGGGGTTGTGGCGGTGCGGGGGGCGGGGGGGACGCAGGACCGGGCGGCACAGAGCAAGGAGAAGCAGGGAGCGGAGCAGAGCCCAGCCACGGGCGGGACGGGGAGCGGGGAAACCGGAGCGGAGAGAACGGCGCTGCCGGAGGGAGGACTCGGAGTGCATGCACGCTGAAAAGGGGGGAAACGG
>NW_018364763.1:24135-25431 GCF_002078875.1 Numida meleagris | reverse complement strand
CGCTGCCGGCGGGGGGGGCCGCCCCATGGCGCTCCGCGGGGCTCCGTGCGCGGCTCCTCTCCCCCCCACTTCTCTGCTTTTTCCTTTTTCCTTTTTCCCTTTTTCCACAAAAAACCCATTTATATGGGATTTGTGCCCTCCCCCCCCCCGAGCCCCATAGGCCGCTATAAATAACCGGGCGGGGCGGCGCGGTTTGGGGCGGGATCCGCCGTTTTTCAGCGGTTTTGGGAAAATTTGGGGGGAAAAAAAGCGGCGTTTTTTTGTTTCGGTGCCGGTTTTCTGCAGTTTTGTCTCGGGTCGTTTCGTCGCGAAAAGGGAAAATTGGAAGAAACGGCCCCAAAAGGGACGGGGGGAGGGGGGACGGACGGACGGACGGACGGACGGACAGGTGGGGCCCCAATGGGACGCGGGGTGTGGGGACACGGCCACGTCACGCGGTCCCCGCCCCCCCCGTGCCCCATGGCGGGTCATGGGGTGCCCCCCCCCGTCCCATTCTGAGTTATGGGGTGACCTCAGCGTCCCATAGTGAGTTATGGGGTGTCCCGTGTCCTATATCGGGGTTAGGAGGTGCCCCCCCAGTCCCGTAGTAGGTTATGGGGTGATCTCAGTGTGCCCCCCCCGTGTCCTACCTATATCGGGGTTAGGGGGTGGCCCACAGCGGTGTCAGTGGGGCAGTGTCCTATAGGCGTTTCAGTGGGGCAGTGCCCCATAGCGGTGTCAGTGGGGCAGTGCCGCATAGCGGTGCCAACGGGGCGAACAGCGGCGCGCACCCCCTGTGCCCCACACCCCCTGTGCCCCATCGCCGCGACCCCACTGTCCCCCCCGTGCCCCATACGCTCATCCCGTACCCGACGTGGGGCAGAACGGAGCGCACCCCCCGCCCCACCGGGGTCAGAGACCCCATCCCCTCCCCTTGGGGACCCCCCGAGCTGCCCCCAAAGAGGCGAGGAGCCCTGGTGTGGGGCGGGGGTGGCTGCTGGGGTATGGGGCAGGGCCCGGGGTTGGAGGATTTGGGGTAGAGGGTTTGGGGGGGCAGAGTTTGGGGTGCAGGAGGACAGGGTTTGGGGATTTGGGGGGCAGAGTTTTGGGGTGCAGGGAGCAATGTTTGGGGTGCGAGGTTTGAGGGTTTAGGGTTGGGGGATTTGGGGCACAGGGTTTGGGGTGCAGGAAGGCAGGGCTTAGGGCTTTAGGTTTCGGGATGTGGGGTGCAAAGTTGGGGGGGCTCTGGGGGAGCAGGTTTGGGGTGCGGCGTTTGGGACATGAGGGGCAAGGTTCGGAGTTTTGAGGGGCAGCGTT
>NW_018364763.1:19322-23620 GCF_002078875.1 Numida meleagris | reverse complement strand
GGGGTTATGGGGTTTGGGGTGTAGGGCTTGGGGGGCCGGGTTTGGTTTTGGGGTCCTGGGGGGCAGAGCGTGGGCGCTGACAATGGGAACATGTTGGGAAGTGGGGGGGGGGGATTTCGGGGCCCCACAGGAGCGCGGGGAGGGGGTTCAGCATCACCTGCGCCCCACAGCTGCCAACATGTGGGGTGGGCACCAAACCCCACAGCGGAACAGTGCAACCCTGAGGGCGCCACAATTAGCGCAGGCGGTAATTTATTAATTACAGCGCAGAGTTCGCACCACAACAAACAAAACCGCCACGCGATTCCGCGATGGAAGCAGGTCCAGAGCGGCCCTTCCCAGACCCAACCGTGCCAAGACCCAACTGTGCCCTTCCCAGACCCAACCATGCCCTTCCCAGACCCAACCGTACCCTTCCAAGACCCAACCATGCCCTTCCAAGACCCAGCCATGCCCTTCCCAGACCCAAGCGTGCCCTCCCCAGATCCAACCGTGCCCTTCCCAGACCCAGCTGTGCCCTTCCAAGACGCAACTGCGCCCTTCTCAGACCCAACTGTGCCCTTCCAAGACCCATTCCAGCCCTACCCAGACCCTACTGCGCCCTTCTCAGGCCCAACTCTCCCCTTCCTGGACCCATTCCTGCCCTTCCCAGCCTTGACTCTCCCCTTCCAGACCCAATTTTCCTTTTCCCAGACCTAATTTTCCCCTTCCTAGACCCAACTCCCACCTTTCCCAGCCCCATTCCTGCCCTCTCAGCCCCGTCTCCCCCCCTTTCCCAGCCCCAGCTCCCCCTTTCCCAGCCCCACTCCTGCCCTCCCAGCCCCATCTCCCCCACGGGCAGGCCCGGTTCCCACCCGGCCGTGCCGGGAGCCGCGCCGCGGTGCCACGTTGGTGCCGAGCCGCCGCCGGAGCCGTTCTGCCCCACAGACAGCGGGGAGCAGGCACGGAGCGCACGGCAGCCGCCCCGGCTGGAAGCTGACGAGAGACGTGGGCCGGACCCGACCCTGGTGCCACGCGGCGATGGTCCAAGGGCTCCGGCCCCGCCGCTCCCCGCTCTGTGCAGCCCACGGGGTCCTGCCGCTCACCCTGCCCCACGGCGCAGCGGGGCGGCGCGCAGCCGGCGTTCCTTAACACGAAGACAAAGCGTCCCAAGGCCCCGGGTGCCCCCGGGGAGCGCCGAGACCCCCCCCCGGCGCGGCCCCGAATCCGTGCCCGGCAGCGCTAGGGCTTCAGTTTGAGCCAGGGATGGAGGATGGTGAGGATGGAGAGGACGGAGGAAGCGAGGCCGCACAGGCCCACGAAGGCCGGGCCGCTTCGGTAGAGCCCCAGCTTGTCCAGGGGGATGAAGAGGTCGCAGGCGTTCCTCAGCACGTCCAGCAGCAGCGGGGGGTTCCCCCGCAGGACGCGCAGCAGAAGGCGCAGCTGCACCTGCAGCCTCAGCCCCAGCTGCTGCAGCCCCGCGTCGCCCCGCGCCCGCTGCCCGTTCTCGGCGCCCTTGCCGCGCTTCCCGCTCCCCTCCCGCTCCATCAGCAGCCGGATCTCGTAGGCGTCGCGGCTCAGGTTCACGATGAGGGCGAAGAGGTAATACCTGAAAAACGGCGGAGGGAGAACGGGGACGGAGCACAGAGAGCGGGTGAGCGGCGCTGGGAGGCGGGGGCTGGCAGGCGGGGGGCTCTGGAGGACGCGGCGCAGAGCAGCCACGAGAACAACGTGGCGGCAAACGCCGCTCCACGCAGAGGGGCCCAGAATCAGGGAATGGCAGAGCGCTTCGGGTGTCCTGCTGCCCAACACGGCGGCCGCCGGCCGGCAGCGTGCCCCCGAGGCCCAGAACGACAACGGTGTCCTGGTTGGCCAAGAGCTGCCCAGCATTTGACTACAGGGTGGCCACGAGTCAGCGTCGTGCTCCGTTGGCCCAGAAGGCCAACAGTGTCCAACATCTGGCTAAAGGTTGACCACCAACCAGCACGGTGCCCTGGCAATCAAGAAGGCCAACGGCGTCCCAGTTCACCAACGGTTGACCAGTGGTTGATCACGAGCCAGCAGTGCGTCCTGCTGGCCCAGAAGGCCAACGGTGTCCTGGCTGGCCAGGTGCTGACCAATGGCTGGACAACACTTCACTTCAGGTTCACCAAGAGCCAACAGGGTGCCCCAGTGGTCAAGAGGACCAACGACATCTCGATTCATCAGTGGCTGACCAACGGCTGACCATGAGCCAGCAACATAACCTCATGGTCAAGAAAGCCAGTGGTGTCCTAGTTGGCCAATAGTTGCCCATGAGGCAGCAGCGTGCCCCAGTGGCCCAAAAGGCCGATGGTTTCCTGAGGGGCATTGCCCAGCGCGCGGCCAGCAGGGCAGGGAGGAGCTCCTCCCCTCTGCTCTGCCCCGGGGAGGGCGCAGCTGGAGCACGGAGCCCAGCGCTGGGCTGCCCAATGCAGGGCAGAATGGGAGCTGCTGGGAGAGCCCTGCAGAGAGCGCGGAGCTGGAGGAGACCTGGAGCATCTCCTGGTGGGGAGGGGATGCTCCAGCCCGGAGACTGAGAGCCCTGGGGCTGTGTGCATGGAGGAGAGATGGCTGAGGGGGATCTGAGCAGCGCTCATCGCTATCTGAAGGGTGGGGCTGTTCCACGTGGACGTGAAGAGGAACTCATGAGCTGCGAGGGCGGCAGCGCCCCAGAGCAGAGCACAGACAGGTGGGGCCTCCTCTGCAGGGATTCAAAGCCACCTGCACGTGACCCCGCTGCAGGGAACCTGTTTCAGCGGGGGTGGACTTGGGGAGCTCCAGAGGCGCCTTCCGGCCAGAAGGATCAGAACCTTCCCCACAGTTCTGTGGGCCTGAGCCGGACTCCCCGCCGCTCCCCAGCCCTCACCTGAAGGATCTCTGCGCCCACTTCTCCTGGTCCACGCTGGGCGCCAGCCCCACCTTGCCCGCCCACAGGACGTTGTCACAGGCGAAGTACATGGCCCTGTTGAGGTGGCTGAGGGTGACGCAGAAGCGCAGCACCATGTCGGACAGGTGGATGGCTCTCTTCGCCGCCTCCAGAGCGTCGGCCGAGCTGCCCAGGCGCAGCACTGCGGGACAGAGGGACAAAGGTCAGAACCACCCGTGGGGGGCACACACACACACACACACACACACACACACACACACACACACACACACACACACCCCCCCCTGGCCCCAGCCCAGCCCCACGCCGGGCGGGGGGCCCACTCACGCTTCCGGGCCAGGCTGAGGTGTGCCTCCAGCTGCTTCACGCTGGTCAGGAGCGCGGGGCTCGCCCCGTTCCTCCGCAGCGTGTCCCCGGCCAAGGTGCAGGCGTACTGCGCGGCCCTGCGAGAGACAGCGCGGCCTCAGGGCCCGGGGAGGGGACACCGGGCAGAGGCCTGGCCCAGGTGGGGGAACACCGAGAAGGGCCCGGTCCCAGGAGAGAGGACGCCGGGCGGCCCCGCACCTGAAGAGCCGCTCCTTGGCCTGGCTCTGCGCGCTGAAGCGCACCCACGTCTCCATGGCGCTGTTGACTGAGGGCAGCGGCGCGCAGCCACTTCCGGCGGCGTGCCGGAAGCCGCCGCGGGTCAAAGAGAGACGAGCGCCCCCCGGCGGGTGGAGGGTGTGCGGCGCGGCCCCGGCCATAGCCTGCTCCTATTGGCTGGATGCGCTGCGGCACGCCCCTTTGAGTCAAAAACAGAGGCTGCGATTGGGCAGTTGTAACAGTCCCCGCCTCGATCCCGGCGAGAAGCTCTCTGACTGGCTACCGTCACCCCCCGCGCTCTCGTCCCCACCCCCGCCTTGGCTCCTTTGCGTTTTGGCTCTCTCTTTCCTCTGTCATTATCGTGAGCGCCGCAGAGCAATTGGCCGCCGTCCCTAAGGCCCCTCCCTCTTCCAGCGTCCTTCATTTCTAATTCGTGCGGGCAAGGCGAGAGTCCCCCCGCCCCCCGCCTTCACCGCCCTCCGACATTTTCCAACTGTGATTGGACCTCTCCCCTCCTCGTCCCCGCCCACCTCCCCGGATCTCTTCGCCGCGATTGGTCTCCCTCACCCCACTCCGCCCCTCGGGCCCCTCCACGCATCCCATTGGCCAACGCCCCCCCGTCGCCCCTCCCCCTCGCCGAGGCGATCTCCACGCCCATTGGCCCCGCGCGCCGTGAGTGGCAGCGGCGCCTCCGCGGCGCTCTCCCCTCAGAGAGGCGATGGAGTCCGTGCGGGCGCAGCGGCTGCAGCCCGGAGTGGGGGGAACGCTGCGCTCCCTGCGGCCCGGGGTCACCGGGGCCCCCGCCGCCTCCGCCGCCGCTCCTCCTCCG
>NW_018364763.1:14788-18887 GCF_002078875.1 Numida meleagris | reverse complement strand
CGCCCCGGGCCGGCTCCTCTCGGCTCTGCCGGCTCTCACCCCTCCGCTCCCCTCCCGTCGTGTGCGGCTGCGGCTGCCCGGGGCCTCCCCCGTCCCCGTGCTCCCTCTGCCCCCTTCTCCCTCCTCGCTCTCCTCTCTCCCTCCTTGAACCTCTGCTTTTCCCCCCTTTCCCTCCTCTCTCCCCCCTCACTCCCTCGTTTCACCCATCTCCTCACTCATTCCCCCCTCTCCCCCCTTGCTCCTTCCCCCTTCTCTCCTCTCACTCCTTTTTCCCCTCTCCCTCCTCGCTCCTCTTTTTCCCCTTCTCCATCCCCTCTCCCCATTGCTCCTTTTCTCCCTTGCTCCCCTCACTCCCTCATTTCCCCCTTTCCCCCCTCACTCCTCCCTCACTCCTCCTTCTCTCCCCTCTCTCCTCACCCTTCTCCCCCCTCGCTCCCTCGTTTCCCCCTCTCCCTCCTCTCACCCCTCTCCTCATTCACTCCCCGTTCTCTGTCCCCTCTCCCCCCTCTCCCCGCTGCCCCTTCTCCCGTTCGCTGCGGATCATTGGGCTGGGGCCGGGAGCCGGGAGCTGTTCCCGATCGTGGCTCTGCCCCTCGGGCTCTGGGCGCTGTGTTTTGCTTTGGTTACTGCAGATGTCGAGGTGAGGAGGGCGGTGCGGGGCCTGGGGTGGGAGAGCTCCGTTCTGTGCGGCGGGTGCGCGTCTGCAGGGAGGGACGCAGAGGGCCGTGCTGGGGAGGATTCTTCTCGTGCCGGAGCAGCGCGGTGCACTACGCACGTAACCCGTCCGGCTCCGCGTCAGGACGGATAAAGCTCGCGTTTTTCCAACGTGCCGGGCGGCGCTCGCCCCTGTGCCGCTGGCGGGAATCTCCCGCGGCACCCGAGGAGACGCTGGGTGACTGCTCGGAGCCGGCGGCTTCCGCTCGGGGCGGCGGGGCCAGGCGGGGAGCGCTGCCAGGCGCTGAGCTGCCGCGGGACCTCTGGCTGCGGCCGCGCCATGTGGAAGCACTTAGCGGCTGCGGTGAGCGTGCGAGGCCGATGTGCTGCGGCCTGCGGGGCTGTGCAGCCAGGAACAGGCGCGTCCCTGGCTCAGAGCGTCCCTGGCTCAAGGCGTGCTGCTCCATGTCCCTGGCTCAAGGCGTGCTGCTCCATGTCCCTGGCTCAAGGCGTGCTGCTCCGTGTCCCTGGCTCAAGGCGTCCCTGGCTCGGAGCATCCTTGGCTCAGGGTGTGCTGCTCCGCATCCCTGGCTCAGCACATCCCTGGCTCGGCACATCCCTGGCTCGGCGTGTCTCTGCAGAGCGGGGCAGTGAAGGAGGAGCTGGGGGAGCTCTGCTGTCCCCGCTGCACCCCGTGCTCCTCACTGGACTGAAATCCTTTGGGGTGCGGACAGCGTCCCTGCTCCCTGAGCACCAGGAGCGTGGGGTGTCACGGGATCTGGGTCACCCTCCGAAAAGCGACAGCTTTGCCCCCACGCAGCCGGTGTCAGGCACCGCGGAGTGGTGGGAGGTCTAACAAAGCAGTGTCAGGCATAACGAAGCGCCCTGCCCTGCTCACAGCCGGTGCTGGCGTAGCAGAGCCCTCACCTGGCCCTGGGAACCCAGCTCTGTGCCCGCGTGGCGTTCCCTCGTTAGCGGAATGACCCCAGCCTGTAATTTCTCCATGCTGCCCGGCAGCACCGCGTGCATTGCCCGGCCGGGCCCGGTGTGCGTCACCTGCTGCTCAGTGGGGAGGGCTGTGCTGTCTGCGTGGGAACCCGGGCCATGCATGGCCCCACATCGTTTGTGTGGCCTTTGTTTGCTGTAAAATCGCCTCTTTTGCATGTTTAATCCCGAAGAAAAAGAACCGCCCGCCCACCCCTTAGTAAACTTAAAGGTAATCCAGTGTGGGCGCTGCCTTAACGAACAGAACATTCTGTGGGGCTCTGCTGTGCTGGGGGGCGCGGGCTCCTCCTGCTCCCACCTCTGCAGCTCTCGTGTGCCAGCGTTTGTGTCCTCCTGGTTTTGTTTTGAGCGGGTGTGGGTTCCAGGCTGGGGCATTCTGACAGTTCTTGCAGGAGCCAGGAGCCATTGCAGCGTGCTCTGCAGGCAGCCCCGCTTCCAAGCGCTGCCTGGGATGGAAGGGCTCCACAGAGGAGCGCTGTGGAGGGGCAAGGTCGGCAGGCCTGGCCTTGCTGCTCGGGGTCAGCAGCCCTGGCCTTGCTGCTCGGGGTCGGCAGGCCTGGCCTTGCTGCTCGGGGTCAGCAGCCCTGGCCTTGCTGCTCAGGGTTCACAGGCCTGGCCTTGCTGCTCTGTGCCCCTTTTAGACTCGTAGAATCCGTAGAGCTGGAAGGGGCACTTAAGGGTCGTATTTTCCAGCTTCCTGCAGAGCACAGGGGCAGTGATGCTGGCCCAGGTCACAGCAGGCCTGCTGCAGGCCTCATGTACAGGGCACAACCTGCACCAGCGCCATCTGTGCTGTGACAGACCTTCCCTTGCATCCGAGCTGAATCTCAGACCTGACTCTCCCCTCACTGGGCTCTAAGCCGTTTCCGCCGGCGCTGTCCCCTGCTGAAGAGCCTGTCCCCTTCAGATACTGAGCGTCCTCTTCAGAAAGCTTCTCCCTGAGCTCTGTGGAACGAGGAGAGCTTTCCTATCAGAGCTGTTCTGGAGCGGTTCTCTGTCTGCTCCCCTTGCCGAGAGCCGCAGGTCTGTGCCGACGCCGTGCGCTCCCCGTGAGGTTGGCACGCTGACGCCGTCCCGGTTCTCACAGGCAGTCACAGAATCACAGAATGGCCTGGGCTGGAAAGGACCTCAAAGGTCGGCTCCTTTCAACCCCCCGTGATGTGCAGGGCTGCCCAGCACCAGCCCAGGCTGCGCAGAGCCACGTCCAGCCTGGCCTGGAATGCCTCCAGGGACGGGGCACCCACAACGTCCCTGGGCAGCCTGTGCCAGCATCACCACCCTCTGCGTGAGAAACTTGCTTCTAATATCTAACCTAAATCTCCCCCACCTCAGTTTAAAACTGTTTCCCGTGTCCTATCACCATCCACTCATGTCAACAGCCGCTCCCCCTCCTGTTGATACGCTCCCTTCAGGTCCTGGCAGGCCGCAGTGAGGTCTCCCCGCAGCGTTCTCCTCTCCAAGCTGAACAAGCCCCGTTCCCTCAGCTTTCCTTCCCAGCAGAGGAGCTGCAGCCCTCCCAGCATCTTCGTGGCCCTCTCTGGACCCGTCCCAGGAGCTCTGCATTGTTCTTGTGCTGGGATCCCCGGGCAGAGCGGCCCCGCTGCTCCGCGCTCGGTGCCTGAGCCCTTCTCCTTGTGCCCCGCAGTGAACGTGGTGGAGGCCCTGCAGGAGTTCTGGCAGATGAAGCAGTCGCGCGGGGCCGACCTGAAGAACGGGGCCTTGGTGGTGTACGAGATGGTGCCGGCCAACAGCCCACCCTACGTCTGCTACGTCACGCTGCCCGGCGGCAGCTGCTTCGGCAGCTTCCAGGTACGGCCGCAGCCCCCAGCCCCCGCGGCCCTGGCGGGGCGAAGCCGTGGGTGACGCGTCCAGGGGGAAGCCGGGAAGGCCCGGGGGAGTTGGGCTCCCTTGCGTGGCCCTGGGTTAGACCCCGAACCTCTCCTCAAGGCGCCAACACAATCTGGAAAACAAACTTTGATGGTTGATGAGTGCTGTTGGCCTTCCTCCTGCGAACGGGAAAGCGTCCAACCCAAATATCTGCCCCGAAAGATGAAGGGCCAAGAATCGCAGCGGGTCCTGGCAGCGCGCTGGATCCCGTTGCTGCAGTGGCTTTAGGCGGGAGCTCTCTGCTCTGGGTTTGAAGAGCGCGGCCAAAAGAAACAGTTCTGGCAGCGGAGCGCTCCGCCCGGCCCGGGAGCACGCAGCGCCCTTGGGTCATGTTCTGCTTTCCAGAGACTTGGTTTTGCTGCGGCTCCGATGGGCGGCGCTTCCCAGCGCTGTGTGCCAAGTTCCGCCGCGTCTCGCTGCTGCGGCTGCGGTCACAGCCCGGCCCCAGTGGCTTCGGGGCATCTGAGAGCTTCCCAGAACGATGCAGCGCTGCCACCACGGAGCTGTGGCGTGGGGCTGGGGGGAGCAGGCTGCAGCCCTGCTGTCCATGATG
>NW_018364763.1:12901-14281 GCF_002078875.1 Numida meleagris | reverse complement strand
GTTCTGTCCTCAGTTCTGTCCGACCAAGGCTGAAGCGCGGAGGAGCGCCGCCAAGATCGCGCTGATGAACTCGGTGTTTAACGAGCATCCCTCGCGCAGGATCACGGACGAGTTCATCGAGAAGAGCGTTTCGGAGGCGCTGGCGTCCTTCAACGTAAGGCTTCTGCACGATGCGTGGGGCAGCTCGGCGGGCAGACACCTCCAAGTGCACGAGGAGCGCTGCCCTGGCTGGCTGGGATCCTCACGCCCTTGCTTTGCAGCGGCTCCTGGGCGCTAACCCTCACCTGGAGCGCGTTCTCGCGCTGCCCGTCCTGCATCTCCCAGGGCCGTGGCTCACGAAACGCATTTCTCGCGCTGGGAGCTCTGGGTTCTGCCCCTGCTCTGACCTCACCTCTCGCCTCTTGCAGGGCAACCGAGAGGAGGCTGATAACCCCAACACCGGCATCGGCGCCTTCCGCTTCATGCTGGAATCCAACAAGGGGAAATCCATGCTGGAGTTCCAGGTACAGCTCAGTGGCGTGGTTCGGGGCTGGGTTCGATCATCCCGCACACCTGGGGCGCCCCGCGTTCCCCATAGCAGTGGGGCTCCCCTCTCCGAGCACAGCTCGGGGTTTCCAGCGCCCGTGTGCCAGCGGATGGCGCCGGGTTGGGTTGGGCTTCTCCGTGTGGAACGGCTCGGTGTCGGCGTGGACAGCGCCGTGCGCTCGTGGGAGCCGGTGTTGTCAGTGGCACGGAGCCCGGCTGTTGTAGCTCACGGCGTCATCCAGCCCTTCCTCCTGCGGCGTCCATCCTCTCCTTGTGAACGGAGAGAGACCGCGCTAAAGGCATTGAGGGCATTGAGAGCGCCCTCAGGAAGTTTGCAGATGACACCAAGCTGGCAGGAAGTGTTGATCTGCCTGGGGGTAGAGAGGCCCTACAGAGAGATCTGGACAGGCTGGATCTCTGGGCTGAAGCCAACGGGATGAGGTTCAACAAGAACAAGTGCCGGGTCCTGCACTTCGGCCGCAACAACCCCAGGCAACGCTCCAGGCTTGGGGCAGAGTGGCTGGATGGTTGTGTGGAGGAAACGGACCTAGGGGTATTAGTCGACGCTCAGCTGAGCATGAGCCAGCAGCGTGCCCAGGTGGCCAAGAAGGCCAATGGCATCCTGGCTTGGATCAGAAATAGCGTTGCCAGCAGGAGTAGGGAAGTCATTCTCCCTCTGTGCTCAGCCCTGGTGAGGCCCCACCTTGAGTGCTGTGTCCAGTGTTGGGCCCCTCACTGCAAAAAAGACATTGAGGCCCTGGAGCGTGTTCATAGGAGGGCGACGAAGCTGTGAGGGGAATGGAGCACAGGGCTGATGAGGAGCGGCTGAGGGAGCTGGGATTGTTCAGTCTGGAG
>NW_018364763.1:9864-12076 GCF_002078875.1 Numida meleagris | reverse complement strand
ATTCCCCCCGTCCTATCGCTATCCACCCTCATGAACAATCGTTCCCCCTCCTGTTTATACGCTCCCTTCACATCTTGGGAGGCCACAGTGAGGACTCCCTGGAGCCTTCTCTTCTCCATTTCATCTTGGATTATGGTGATTAAGAGTCCCCACTGCGCGGTGCCTGCCCTCAAAGCACAGCGCACCCTGAGCCGTCCCCCCTCCCACCCCGCTGGGTTCCATCCATGCATCGAGGCGCCCGTCAGCTGCCGTGACGCCGATGGGCTCCGGGTGGCGGGGCGGGAGGAGCCCACGCGGGGCAGGTGCTGCGGGCTGAGCTCCCTCGGGGCTCTCCCCATCTCCCTGTGCCCGGGGTCGTTGCTGCGGGCAGGAGGCAGCAGCGTTGGTGTCCGAGCTCCTGGTGCCTGGGGGAGGCTCCTGGGGCCGTGGCGGTGCCTGGGGAGCCTCACGGCGGCTGCACCTTTACAGAGCTGCGTCTTCGCGGCCCTGCAAGGAGAGCGTTTGCTGGGAGTGGTTCTTGGGCGCCCGCTGTGCCCGGCGGTTCCGCTCTGAGGTCGCAGCGTGACACCGGAGCCCTTGGGCAGAACCGGGTGTCACTTCTGTGTCCGTCCGGTGGCAGGGGGATCTCTGCCCGCTGCTGGGAGCTGGGCTCAGCGCTCGCATCCCGGCTCGTTGCTGTTGTCTTCCATCTTCCTTGCTGTCCTGATTAATACTGACTCGTTAATTCCGGGCCCTTGTTTATGGAGTCCTGAATTCTGGAGAAGAGGAGGCTCAGAGGTGACCTTGTGGCTCTCTCTGAGTCCTGAAGGGAGGTGGTAGTGAGCTGGGGGTCGGCCTCTTCTCTCTTGTAACTGGTGACAGGACGAGGGGGAATGGCCTCAAGTTGCGCTGGGGGAGATTTGGGCTGGACATGAGGAAATACTGCTTTCCTGAAAGAGTGGTTGGGTGCTGGAACGGGCTGCCCAGCGAGGTGGGGGAGGCACCGTCCCTGGAGGTGTTCAAGGAACATTGAGATGTGTTGAGGGACACAGCTCAGTGGGGTTATATTGGTGGTAGGTGGATGGCTGGACTGGAAGATCTTGTCGGTCTTTTCCATCCTTGCTAATTCTGTGATTCTGTGATCCTACAAATTCAGAGGACCCTGTGACCCTCGCACCCGGAAGGGCCGCGCGTGGCACAGAGCCCTCGGCCCCCGGGGCCGGGAGGAGCGGAGCCCCCTGGCTCGCGCCCGCTGAGCGCCCTTGCCGTTTGTTGCAGGAGCTGATGACGGTGTTCCAGCTGCTGCACTGGAACGGCAGCCTCAAGGCCATGCGGGAGCGGCAGTGCTCGCGCCAGGTGAGTGGGGCTGGACGCCTCAGGGCTCCCGATGCCCGGGGCCGGTTCCTGAGCCCCCGCAGCCGCACGGAGCCGGGCGCGCGTCTCCTGAGCCCCCCCCCCCCCATCCTCGCCACCAGGAGGTCCTGGCTCACTACTCCCACCGCGCTCTGGACGACGACATCCGGCAGCAGATGGCCATGGACTGGGTGAACAGGGAGCAGAACAGCCCGGGGGCCCTGTCCCGAGAGCTGGCTTCCACCGAGAGGGAGCTGGACGAGGCGCGCCTGGCGGGGAAGGAGCTGCGCTTCCACAAGGAGAGGAAGGACATCCTGATGCTGGCGGCCGGGCAGCTGGGCAGCATGCACCCCTCCGGCTGCTAGGCTCCGCGCCAGCCCTCGCGGGGCCCTGCCTGCCTCACTCCCAGCGTCCTCCACAACCGGGGCCCGTTTGCACATTTTAAACATCACTTTCCTTTTTTTTTTTTCTTTTTTAATTTTTTGTAAAGAACCCCAGCGCTCCTGTATGTACAGATTTTGATACCACTTTAACCCTTGCTTCTCGGCCTCCCCCTCCTCCCGTCTGCTGGGGGGTTCCCTCCATCCCTTTTTGACTTTAAAGATGGCATTTACGACGCAGCCCGGCAGCGTTAAAGAGCTGGGGAGGGATCCGTGGCAGCGGCCCGGGGCTGAGCCGAGCCGTGCGGGATTTGCCCGCATCCCAGCACCCAGCGCCCCGAGGGCATTTCCCATGGGGCGGCCCCGTTGGGAGGCGGAGGCGAGGGACGCCGCCTTCCCCGCAGCTATTCCACTTTTGTACCCCCACCCCGACGAGCCGACCTGGTTTTTATATCTATTTTTATACACAGCCCCTTTTCACAGCGCTATTGAGCCTCGAC
>NW_018364763.1:6935-8581 GCF_002078875.1 Numida meleagris | reverse complement strand
GCCCGGCCCTCACCGCCCGTCTCTCCCGCAGAGAGCATCCACAAGCTGAAGGAGAAGGCCAAGAAGCGGAAGGGCCGCGGATTCGGCTCAGGTGAGGGCGGTGCTCCGTGAAACTCCGCGTCCCGGCGCCGCGTTGTGGCCTCGGGGCTCCGCGTTGTGGCCTCGGGGCTCCGCGGGCCCTAACCCCGGTGGGAGCGGTGGGGCCGCCCCGCGCTGAGGGGAATGCCCCCGCCTCGATGTCCCTGTCCCCAGAGGAGGGATCGCGGGCGCGCGTGCGGGAGGACTACGACAGCGTGGAGCAGGACGGCGATGAACCGGGGCCGCAGAGGTGTGAGTACCGCGATGGGAAGTGGGGCACCACGGTGGGGAGTGGGGCTGGGACGTAATGTATCGCGATGGAATGTGGGGCACGGCGATGGGGAGTGGGGCTGGGACATGGAGTGGGAGGGGAGCACAGCAGTGTTATGATGGTGTGCGGGTCTGGGATATGGGGCAGAAGAAGGGCAGGAAGATACTACGACAACATGTGGGACTGAGGCGTGGACCAGGAGGGGACGCAGCCGCACCAGGACAGTGTGTGGGGCAGGGATATGGGGCAGGAGAGGAGAACAGCGGTACTATGACAGTGTATGGGGCGGGAGGGGACACAGCGGCACTGGGACAGGGTGTGGGGCTGAGATGTGGGGCAGGAGGGGGGCACAGAGATACTACGATAGCGTGTGGGGCTGAGGTATGGGGCGGGAGGGAGCAGAGTGGCACTGTGGTGGTGCGTGGGGCTGCGACGTGGGGTGGGAGAGGAGCGTAGCAGCACTGCAACGACGTGTGGGGCAGGAGAGGGGCACAGCAGCGCCGTGACAGTGTGGGGGGCTGAGATATGGGGCAGGAGAGGGGGATGCGGGGCAGTTGGCTCCGCGTGGGGCTGCAAAGGGGACACAGCCCCCGCCCGCCCTCTGCGCCGTGTGACGCCGGTGGTGCTGCTCTGTCCCCCTGGGCCGGTTTCCGGGCCCCCCCCTTTGCCACATCCGCCCCGTTGGGCGCCGCAGCCGTGGAGGGTTGGATCCTCTTCGTCACCGGCGTTCACGAGGAGGCGACGGAAGAAGACATCCACGACAAATTCGCCGAGTACGGCGAGATCAAAAACATCCACCTGAACCTGGACAGGCGGACCGGGTACCTGAAGGTGCGGGGGCCGCTCCTGGGGAGGGAGTGGGGCTCGAGGAGGAGGGGGGGGCTCCCCAAAAAGCATCTGGGATCTCACGGTTCCGTGTCCCGCCCGCAGGGATACACGCTGGTGGAGTATGAGACGTACAAGGAGGCGCAGGCGGCCATGGAGGGGCTGAACGGGCAGGAGCTGATGGGGCAGCCCATCAGCGTGGATTGGTGCTTCGTCAGAGGGCCCCCGAAGGGAAAGAGGAGGTAACGGGGGGGGGGGGGAGGGGGCTGCACCCTGCTCTGTGCATGGAGAAAAAGCCTGCGCTGCTCACCCCCCCCAAAAAAAGAACCCCCTGGTAATGGGTGAGAAACGCCCTAAACCCGCATCCCATCCCATCCCATCCAGGGGCGGGCGCCGGCGGAGCAGGAGTCCGGACAGGAGGCGCCGGTGATGGAGCCCGCGTGTCACCAGTCCAAACTGGGGGGAACTGGGA
>NW_018364763.1:0-1560 GCF_002078875.1 Numida meleagris | reverse complement strand
GCGCTCTGAAGGTGACGCGGCGCTCGGCCGCGATCCTGGGCGGAGCGCTGGGCTCTGTCCGCCCGCGGCCGTTCCCCGTCCCCTCCGCCCGCTCGGCGCCGGGGCACGGACCCATCTCCGCTCGCGGCCTTTCCGGTAACTTTTATTTCTGTCCGTCGTCCTCTCGCGGTTTGTCCTTCATTAAACGCGAGCTGAGCTCCGCCTCCTGTCCTCGCTCCTTCGGGACCCGCCGAAAACCGACGGCTCGGCCGCTGCTCCCGGCGCGGCGTCACGAGGCCCTTTGGGGCTCCCCCCCGCCGGGTCCCCCCCCTCGGTCGCCTCCCGCTCGTCCTTCCCGGCGCTGCCGGGGGCTCTGCGGGCGGCGGAGGCGCGGACGGAGCCGTTGAGCGCCGAGGCCGCGTCCTGGCGGCGCCGCCGGCGGCCACAGCCGCAGAAATGCACCGTGAAGAGCCCGTAAACCAGCGGGTCCAGGCACGTGTTGAAGAGGCCGAAGAGGAAGAGGATGTGGCTGAGCGCCGGCGGCACCCTGCCCCGGGTCAGCATCTCCGGGGAGAACCAGTACCACAGCCCCAGCAGGTAGTAGGGCGTCCAGCAGCACACGAAGGTCAGCACCACCACCACCGACATCTTCAGCGTCCGCATGCGCGCCCGCGGGATGCGGTCGTGGGAGCGGCGCAGCTGCACGTCCCGGGAGGACGCTGCGGGGGGAAACGGAAACGGGTGGGAAGTGGGGGGAAATGAGGGGGAAATGAGGGGGAAATGCGGCCGCATCGGCGAGGAACGGCCCGGGGAGGGGGGAGGGGTGCGGGGGGCACTGACCGCGCGCTGCCCTCATGGTGCCCGAGATGGCGGCCAGGATGCGGCCGTAGCACAGCAGCATGACGAGCAGCGGCAGCAGGAAGAGGCAGGCGAAGGTGAACATGTTGTACAGCGTCTCCTGCCAGCGCGCCGCGAAGCTGCCCACCGTGGCGCACTGCACGAAGCGGCGCGGCCGCGTGCGGCTCACGGTGCGGAACACGAAGGCCTGGGGGGGGCGGGGGGGTCAGCTGCCCTCTGCCCGCGCGCTCCTCGTCCTCCCCCGTCACCTCCGCCACCGGCAGCGTCCCCTCCCCGCCATCGTCCTCCCTCCCCACTCCGACGTCCCCGCCGCCGCTGTCGTCCTCCCTGTTTGCCAGCACTGTTATCACCGCCGCTGTTACCGTCCTCCCCCTGGCACCGTTGCCGTGCTCCCCCCGTCATCTTCCTCCTCTCACCATCATCATCCTCCCCCCTTCGCCATCTTCCTTCCCCCTTCCAACAGCCCCACCATCACCATCACCCTTCCCCCTTCTCCATCACCATTATCACCGCCGCCGTTGCCGTGCTCTCCCATCCTCGTCCTCTTGCAGTCATTGTTAACGCCATCATCGTCCTCTCCCCACCCTCAGCCTCCTTCCCCCTTCCTACGCCACCGCCACCATCGTCCTCACATCGCCACCACCACCACTGCCGTGCTTCCCCCATCATCTTCCTCCTCTTGCAGTCATCATCAACCCCATCATCATCCTCCCCCCCCCCACC
>NW_018364762.1:18780-21400 GCF_002078875.1 Numida meleagris | reverse complement strand
CATTGGGCTGGGGACAGTGGGGATGGGTGGGGACAATGGTGGTGTGTTGGGGACAGCAGCAGTGGGGTGAGGACGGTGACATTGGGTTGGGGACAATGGCGGTGGGTGGGGGTGATGATGGTGGACTGGGGACAATGGTGTTGGGTGGGGACAATGGCATTGAGGTGGGGACAGTGCTGATGGGTTGGGGACAATGGCAGTGGGTGGGGACAGTGACACTGGGTTGGGGACGGTGTTGGGTGGGGACAATGGCATTGGGGACAGTGGTGATGGGTGGGGACAATGACATTGGGTTGGGGACAACGGCGTTGGGTGGAGACAATGGCGCTGGGGACAGTGGTGATGGGTTGGGGACAATGGCAGTGGGGTGGGGTTGTGGGGACAATGGTGTTGGGTGGGGACAGTGACACTGGGTTGGGGACGGTGTTGGGTGGGGACAATGGCATTGGGGACAGTGGTGATGGGTTGGGGACAGTGGTGATGGGTGGGGACAGTGACACTGGGTTGGGGACTGTGGTGTTGGGTGGGGACAATGGCACTGGGGACAATGGTGATGGGTTGGGGACAATGGCAGTGGGGTGGGGTTGTGGGGACAATGGCAGTGGGTTGGGGACAGTGGTGATGGATGGGGACAGTGACATCGGATGGGGACGGTGACATTGGATGGGGATGGTGACATCGGATGGGGACGGTGACGCTGGGGTGGGACTGTCCCCAACATGGGGACGGTGACAGCGGGGCGGGGTTGTTCCCATAGAAGGGGGGACAGTGGCGTTAAGGTGACATCGTCCCCACAGCGGGGACAACGTCCCAGTGGGGGGGACGTCCCCAGTGTCCCATGGGTTGGGATGTCCCCAACGTCCCCTTGGTGGGGATGTTCCCAATTTCCCATGGGTTGGGACGTCCCCAAAGTCCCATGGGACGCGATGTCCCCATAGCACGGACCATGTCCCACTGGTCAAGATGTCCCATGGGTTGCGATGTCCCCAATGTCCCCCCCTGTGGAGATGTCCCCAAAATCCCACAGGACGCGATGTCCCCATGACACGGACCATGTCCCACTGGTGGGGATGTCCCCGATTTCCATGGGTTGGGATGTCCCCAATGTCCCCGCTGGTGGAGATGTCCCCAATGTCCCATGGGATGCAATGTCCCCATGACACGGACCATGTCCCACCGGTCAAGATGTCCCCAATGTCCCCTTGGTGGGGATGTCCCCAATTCCTCATGGGTTGGGATGTCCCCAGTGTCCCCCCCGGTGGAGATGTCCCCAATGTCCCATGGGACACGATGTCCCCACGACACGGACCATGTCCCACTGCTCGGGATGTCCCCAGTGTCCCCTTGATTGGGACGTCCCCATAACACAGATCATGTCCCATGGGTTGAGAAGTCCCCAATGTCCCCAGTGGTGGAGATGTCCCCAATGTCCCATGGAACGCGATGTCCCCATGACATGGACCATGTCCCACTGGTTGGGATGTCCCCAATGTCCCCCCCGGTGGAGATGTCCCCAAAGTCCCATGGGACGCAATGTCCCCATGACACGGATCATGTCCCATGGGTTGGGATGTCCCCAGTGTCCCCAGTGGTGGAGATGTCCCCAATGTCCCACGGGACGCAATGTCCCCATGACACGGACCATGTCCCACTGGTTGGGATGCCCCCAGTGTCCCCCCCGGTGGGGATGTCCCCAATGTCCCATGGGACGCCATGTCCCCATGACACGGATCATGTCCCATGGGTTGGGATGTCCCCAATGTTCCCCCTGGTGGAGATGTCCCCAATGTCCCATGGGACACGAAGTCCCCATGACACGGGCCCTGTCCCACTGGTCAAGATGTCCCCAGTGTCCCCTTGGTGGAGGTGTCCCCAATTCCCCATGGGTTGGGATGTCCCCAGTGTCCCCCCCGGTGGAGATGTCCCCAAAGTCCCATGGGACACGATGTCCCCACGACACGGACCATGTCCCACTGCTCGGGATGTCCCCAGTGTCCCCTTGATTGGGACGTCCCCATAACACGGACCATGTCCCATGGGTTGGGATGTCCCCAATGTCCCCAGTGGTGGAGATGTCCCCAATGTCCCATGGGACGCCATGTCCCCACGACACGGACCACGTCCCACTGTTCAGGATGTCCCCAGTGTCCCCTTGGTGGAGGTGTCCCCAATTCCTCATGGGTTGGGATGCCCCCAGTGTCCCCCCCGGTGGAGATGTCCCCAAAGTCCCACAGGACGCGATGTCCCCATGACACGGATCATGTCCCATGGGTTGGGATGTCCCCAGCGTCCCCCCCAGTGGAGATGTCCCCAATGTCCCACGGGACGCGACGTCCCTATGACATGGACCATGTCCCATGGGTTGGGATGTCCCCAGTGTCCCCTTGGTGGAGATGTCCCCAGTTTCCCATGGGTTGGGATGTCCCCAAAGTCCCACGGGACGCGATGTCCCCATGACATGGACCGTGTCCCATGGGTTGGGATGCCCCCAATGTCCCCCCCGGTGGGGATGTCCCCAAAACATGGACCACACTCCCCTGGTTGGGATGTCCCATGGGACTTTGGGATGTCCCCAGTGTCCCCCCCCGGTGGGGATGTCCCCAATGTCCCCCCATGGTGG
>NW_018364762.1:13899-16046 GCF_002078875.1 Numida meleagris | reverse complement strand
CGTCCCCCCATTTCCGTACCGGTGCCGCGCTTCTGGAGGCGCAGGCGGTGCAGGATCTCCTCGAACTTGGGGTGCTGGCTGAGCTTGGGCAGGCGGACGTGGACGCCGCCGCGCAGCCCGGTGCCGAGGTTGGAGGGGCAGGTGAGGATGTAGCCCAGGTGCTCCGTCCACATGAAGGGGTGCCCGGCCTTCTTGAAGATCTCCTCGATCTGTGGGGCGGCGGCGGTCGGAGCCCGTGACCCCAATGCCCCAATCGCTGTGACCCCACTGTCCGTGACCCCAATGCCCCAATCGCTGTGACCCCAAAGCCCGTGACCCCAATGCCCCAATCCCCGTGATCCCAATGCCCGTGACCCCAATGCCCGTGATCCCTGTGACCCCAATCCCCGTGACCCCAATGCCCCAATCCCCATGACCCCAAAGCCCGTGACCCCAATGCCCCAATCCCCGTGACCCCAAAGCCCGTGACCCCAATGCCCCAATCCCCGTGACCCCAAAGCCCGTGACCCCAAAGCCCGTGACCCCAATGCCCCAATCCCCGTGACCCCAATGCCCGTGACACCAATGCCCGTGACCCCAAAGCCCGTGACCCCAATGCCCCAATCCCCGTGACCCCAATGCCCGTGACACCAATGCCCGTGATCCCTGTGACCCCAAAGCCCGTGACCCCAATGCCCCAATGCCAGTGATCCCCGTGACCCCAATCCCTGTGACCCCAATGCCCCAATGCCCGTGATCCCTGCGACCCCAATCCCCGTGATCCCAATGCCCATGACCCCAATCCCCATGACCCCAATGTCCCATTGCCAGTGATCCCCGTGACCCCAATCCCTGTGACCCCAATGCCCCAATGCCTGTGATCCCTGTGACCCCAATCCCCGTGACCCCAATGCCCCATTGCCAATGATCCTCGTGACCCCAATCCCCATGACCCCAATCCCCGTGACCCCAATGCCCCAATGCCCGTGATCCCTGTGACCCCAATCCCCATGACCCCAATGCCCTATTGCCAATGATCCCCGTGACCCCAATCCCCATNTTGCCAATGATCCCCGTGACCCCAATCCCCATGACCCCAATGCCCTATTGCCAATGATCCTCGTGACCCCAATCCCCATGACCCCAATCCCCGTGACCCCAATGCCCCTTTGCCAATGATCCCCGTGACCCCAATCCCCATGACCCCAATGCCCGTGATCCCAATGTCCATGACCCCAATGTCCATGACCCCAATGCCCCAATGCCTGTGATCCCTGTGACCCCAATCCCCGTGACCCCAATGCCCCATTGCCAATGATCCTCATGACCCCAATCCCCGTGACCCCAATCCCTGTGACCCCAATGCCCCAATCCCCGTGATCCCTGTGACCCCAATCCCCGCCACCCCAATGCCCATGACCCCAGTGCCCATGACCCCAATCCCCATGACCCCAATGCCCGTGATCCCAATGTCCATGACCCCAATGTCCATGACCCCAACATCCCCATGATCCCAACGTCCCCATGACCCCAATGTCTCCATGACCCCAGTGTCTCCTCCGATGTCCCCATGTCCCCATGACCCCAACACCCCCCATGCCCCCAATTGTCCCACATCCCCATGATCCCAACAATCTCCATGTCCCCCTTGACCCCAATGTCCCCATGACCCCAGTCCCCAATGTCCCCCGTGACCCCAGTGTCTCCTCCGATGTCCCCAGTGTCCCCATGACCCCAATGTCCCCTCCCACCCCAATGTCCCCATGACCCCAATGTCCCCTCCCTGTCCTCTCGACCCCAACAACCAGCATGACCCCCATGAGTCCCATGCCCCCATGACCCCAACGTCCCCATGACCCCAATGTCCCCATGACCCATGTCCCCAATGTCCCCCGTGACCCCAGTGTCTCCTCCGATGTCCCCAGTGTCCCCATGACCCCAATGTCCCCTCCCTGTCCCCTTGACCCCAACAACCAACGTGACCCCCATGAGTCCCACGCCCCCAGTATCCCCCCGTGACCCCGTGACCCCATGACCCCGTGACCCCGGTGACCCCAGTTCTCATGGCAAATCCCCAATGCCCCATTTCCCATGACCCCCATGTTCCCAATTCCTATGACCCCCATGACCCCCATGACCCCCATGACCCCAATCCCTGTGCCCCCTTG
>NW_018364762.1:9518-11362 GCF_002078875.1 Numida meleagris | reverse complement strand
CCGATATCACACCCCAATATCACACACCCCGATATCACACCCCAATATCACACACCCCGATATCACACACCCCGATATCGCACCCCGATATCACACACCCCGATATCACACCCCAATATCACACCCCAATATCACACACCCCAATATCACACACCCCAATATTACATATCCCGATATCACACCCCGATATCACACACCGATATCACACACCGATATCACACACCCCGATATCACACACCCCGATATCACACACCATGATATCGCACCCCAATATCACACACCCCGATATCGCACCCCAATATCACACCATGATATCACACACCCCAATATCACACCCCAATATCACACACCCCGATATCACACCCCGATATCACACACCCCAATATCACACACCCCGATATCACATATCCCGATATCACACCCCAATATCACACCCCGATATCACACACCCCGATATCACACACCCCGATAACACACCCCGATATCACACACCGTGATATCGCTCCCCAATATCACACCCCGATATCACACACCGATATCACACACCGCGATATCACACCCTGATATCACACACCGCGATATCACACACCCTGATATCACACCCTGATATCACACACCATGATATCGCACCCCGATATCACACCCTGATATCACACCCCGATATCACACCCCAATATCACACACCGCGATATCACACACCCCGATATCACACCCTGATATCACACACCATGATATCGCACCCCGATATCACACCCTGATATCACACCCCAATATCACACCCCAATATCACACATACTAGTATCACACACTCCGATATCACACACCCCGATATCACACCCCAGTATCACACACCCTGATATCACACATCCTAGTACCAGACATCCTGATATCACAACACAGTATCACAGAACCCGATAACACACTGTGATATCACACACCCTGATATCACACCCCGATATCACACGCGATGATATCACACTCCTCAATATCACAGTCTAAAATCACCCACCCCGATATCACCCACCCCGATATCACAGTGCGATATCGCACCCTGATATCACACAGCCCAATGTCACACACCATAATATCACATTACAATATTACACCCCGAAATCACACACCATGATATCACACAACACTTTTTATCATGTGCCGATATCACACACCCCGATATCAGACACTTCGATATCAGACACCCCGATATCAGACACCCCGATATCACACACTATGATACCACACCCTGATATCACAAACCCCAATATCACACTCCAATATTACACTGTGATATCACACACCCCGGTATCAGACACCCTGATATCACATGCCTATATCAGATACCCCGATATCACACTCCAGCATTACACCTCAGTATCACACACCCTTGATATCACATCCTGATATCACACACCCTGATATCATATCACTATGTCGCACACTTTGATATCACACCCTGATATCACACCCTGATATCACACCCCGATATCACACCCCGATATCACACCCAGATATCACACACCCTGATATCACACACCAATATTATATTCTGATATCACAGTCCGATACACATGCCCCGATATCACACCATGATATCACACTGTGATATAACAATCCTCGATATCACACCCCCATATCACACACCCTGACATCACACACCCTAATATCACACCCTGGTGCACATACTCCACTATCACACCTCGATATCACACACCCTGATATCACACGCTGATATTACACACCACAATATCACAACCCGATATCACACACCCCTGATATCACACACCCTGATATCACACGCTGATATTACACACCACAATATCACAACCCGATATCACACACCCCTGATA
>NW_018364762.1:5684-6973 GCF_002078875.1 Numida meleagris | reverse complement strand
CCCACCCTCCCCCCACCCGTTGCCTCATGGTCCCCATTCAAGGCCACATGCCCCAATCAGACCACGCCCACACCCCCGCGGGCCACGCCCACGATCCCATTGGCCACGCCCACATCCCCATAGGCCACGCCCACACACGCATGGGCCACGCCCACCCCACCCCGACCCCGCCCATTGCCTCAGTGCCTCCATTCACGGCTGCGTTCCCCAATCAGGCCACGCCCACACCCCCCGTAGGCCACGCCCACAATCCCTTAGGCCACGCCCACCCCAGCCATCCCCTGCCTGACCCCGCCCATTGCCTCCATTCAAGGCCCCGCCCCAAAGCTCAGGCCACGCCCACATTTCGCAGACCACGCCCCCACGTTATGCCCGCGCCCGCGTCTCCATAGGCCACGCCCACAATCCCTCAGGCCCCGCCCACCCCCGCCAAGTGCCGCCCTGACCCCGCCCATTGCCCAAGATCAGGCCACGCCCACATCGCACAGACCACGCCCCCCTGGCCCCGCCCACTGCCCTACATCCACATTCGATGCTGTACAAGGCCACGCCCACATTCCATAGGCCACGCCCAGAGCCCGTCCATCGCCCAATCACCGCGTCCTCATTGCCCCCAATGCCCCCACTGACACCAGTGTCCCCACTGACCCCATAATGTCCCTATGGACCCCACTGACCCCATAATGTCCCCATTGACCCCATAATGTCCCTATTGACCCCATAATGTCCCTATTGATCCCATTGACCCCATAATGTCCCCACTGACCACAATGCCCTTTTGATCCCATAATGTCCCTATTGATCCCACTGACCCCACAATGTCCCCATTGACCCCATAATGTCCCTATTGATCCCACTGACCCCATAATGTCCCTATGGACCCCACTGACCCCATAATGTCCCCACTGACCCCATAATGTCCCTATTGATCCCACTGACCCCATAATGTCCCTATTGATCCCACTGACCCCATAATATCCCTATTGATCCCACTGACCCCAATGTCCCCACTGACCACAATGCCCCTTTGATCCCATAATGTCCCTATTGACCTCACAGTGTCCCCACTGATCCCATAATGTCCCTATTAATCCACTGACCCCATAATGTCCCTATTGACCCCATAATATCCCTATTGCCCCCAATGTCCCCATTGCCCCATTGCCCCCAATGTCTCCATAGTGCCCCCATTGCCCCCATTGCCCCCATTGACCCCCATGTCCCCATTGTCCCCATTGTCCCCATTGCCCCCATTGCCCCCATTGACCCCATTGTTCCCATTGTTCCCA
>NW_018364762.1:0-1109 GCF_002078875.1 Numida meleagris | reverse complement strand
CAGTCATGGGGCACGGGGTCGGCAGTGGGGATGGGGTCAGCAGCGGGGATGGGGTCAGCAGTGGGACACGGGGTCGGTTCTGGGGTCAGCTGTGGAGCGCAGGGTCAGCCATGGGGTCAGCCATGGGTAAGGGGTCAGCAGTGGGGCACAGGGTCAGCAGTGGGGATGGGGTCAGATGTGGGGTATGGGGTCGGTTCTGGGGCCAGCCATGGGGCACAGGGTCAGCCATGGGGGTCAGCCATGGGGCATGGGGTTGGCAGTAGGGATGGGGTCAGATGTGGGGCACAGGGTCAGTTCTGGGGTCAGCAGTGGGGCACGGGGTCGGTTCTGGGGTCAGCAGTGGGGCATGGGGTCAGCAGTGGGACATGGGGTCGGTTCTGGGGTCAGCTGTGGGACATGGGGTCAGCAGTGGGGCACGGGGTCGGTTCTGGGGTCAGCTGTGGGGCACAGGGTCAGCCATGGGGTCAGCAGTGGGGCACGGGGTCGGTTCTGGGGTCAGCAGTGGGGCATGGGGTCAGCAGTGGGGTATGGGGTCAGCAGTGGGACATGGGGTCGGTTCTGGGGTCAGCCATGGGGCACGGGGTAAGCCATGGGTCACGGGGTAAGCCATGGGGTTCAGCCATGGGGCACGGGGTTGGCAGTGGGGATGGTGTCAGATGTGGGGATGGAGTCAGCAGCAGGGATGGGGTCAGATGTGGGGTATGGGGTCGGTTCTGGGGTCAGCCATGTGGCACAGGGTCAGCCATGGGGGTCAGCCATGGGGCACGGGGTCAGCAGTGGGGATGGGCTCAGCAGTGGGGCACAGGGTCGGTTTTGGGGCCAGCCATGGGGCAAAGGGTCAGCCATGGGGTCAGATGTGGGGCACGGGGTCGGTTCTGGGCTCAGCAGTGGGGCATGGGGTCAGCCATAGGGGTCAGATGTGGGGCACGGGGTAAGTTCTGGGGTCAGCCATGGGGCACAGGGTTAGCCATGGGGGTCAGCCATGGGGCACGGGGTCCGTTCTGGGGTCAGCCATGGGGCACAGGGTCAGCCATGGGGGTCAGCAGTGGGGCACGGGGTTGGTTCTGGGGTCAGCAGTGGGGCACAGGGTCAGCCATGGGGGTCAGCAG
>NW_018364761.1:30883-32673 GCF_002078875.1 Numida meleagris | reverse complement strand
TCACCCCCGTCTCACCCCCCTGTATCACCCACGCATGTCACCATCTGTGTGTCACCCCCACGTGTCACCAATCGTGTGTCACCATCTGTGTGTCACTCCTACGTGTCACCTCCACATGTCACCCCCGCGTGTCACCGCGTGTGTCACTGACCGTGTGTCACCATCCGCATGTCACTCCCACATGTCACCCCTGCATGTCACCGCGTGTCACCCCCACGTGTCACCCCTGCCTGTCACCACGTGTCACCCCCACGTGTCACCCCCATGTGTCACCCCCATGTGTCACCCCTGCCTGTCACCACGTGTCACCCCCACGTGTCACCCCCATGTGTCACCCCCATGTGTCACCCCTGCCTGTCACGTGTCACCCCCACGTGTCACCCTCATGTGTCACCCCCATGTGTCACCCCTGCATGTCACCGCGTGTCACCCCCATGTGTCACCCCCATGTGTCACCCCTGCCTGTCACCGCGTGTCACCCCCACGTGTCACCCCCATGTGTCACCCCTGCCTGTCACCACGTGTCACCCCCACGTGTCACCCCCATGTGTCACCCCCACGTGTCACCCCTGCCTGTCACCATGTGTCACCCCCACATGTCACCCCCACGTGTCACCCCTGCCTGTCACCACGTGACAGCCCACATGTCACTCTCTTGTGTCACCACACCATGTGTCACCCCTGCATGTCACCATGTGTCACCCCCGCATGCCACCCCTGCCTGTCACCGCATGTCACCCCTGCGTGTCACCCCCAGGTTTCACCCCGTGTGTCACCGACCGTGTGTCACCCCCACGTGTCACTGTCCCTGTGTCACCATCCGGATGCCGCTGTCCCATGTCAGCGTCCCTGTGCCCCCCCCCTGCTTGTCACTCATCCAGTGTCACCTCTCTCCTGTCCCCTTCTCCAGTTCAGTGTCCCCCTGCCATCTCGCAATGCCACCGTCCCCATGTCACCATCCCCATGCCACCTCCCACTGCCACCTTCCCTGTGTCACCATTCCCCGTGCCACCGTCCTAGTGCCACCTCTCCACGACACCATCCCAGTGCCACCATCCCCGTGTCACCTCCCGTTGCCACCTCTGCTTTGTCGCCCTCCCAATGCCACCATCCCCACACCACCCCTGTGCCCACCATGGGCTGGCTGCCCGTCCCCATGTCCCTGTGTCCCTATATCCCCCTGTCCGTATGTCCCCGTGTCCCTGGATCCTCCTGACGCCATGTCTGTGTCCCCTCTGTCCCCCTGTCCCCTGTGTGCCCGTGTCCCCATGTCCCCGCATCCCCCTGTCCCCATGTCCCCACATCCCCGTGTCCTCATGTCCCCGCATCCCCTCGTTCCCATGTCCCCGTTTCCATGTCCCCGTGTCTCCCTGTCCCCATATCCTCCCAACACCACGTCCCTGCCCCCTGTGTCCCCTCGTCCCCTGTGTCCTCATGTCCCCTGTGTCCCGGTGTCCCCGCGGTGCCAGCTCTGTCGCTGTCTGTCAGGCGGAGCCGAGGGCTGAGGGTGACACCGCCGAGAAGGAACCGTCGGCCCCGGACCCCCCCGAGGACGAAGGGCAGCGCCACGGCTTCCTCATCCTCAGCCGCGAGGACTCCACCATGGTGCGCTGACACGGGGACGCGGTGACAGGGTGACGGGGTGACAGAGTGACAGGGTGATGGGGTGACAGAGTGACAGGGTGTTGGGGTGACAGCGTGATGGGGTGACAGGGTGATGGGGTGGCAGGGTGTTGGGGTGACAGCGTGATGGGGTGACAGAGTGACAGGGTGATGGGGTGACAGGGTGA
>NW_018364761.1:25505-28977 GCF_002078875.1 Numida meleagris | reverse complement strand
TGGGGATTGACAGGGTGTTGAGGTGACAGTGACATGGCAACAGAGTGACAGGATGACATGGTGACAAGGTGACAGATTGACAAGGCAATGGGGCAGCAGGAGGATGTGGTGACAGGGTGGCAAGGTGATGGAGTGACAGGGTGACTGGGTGACGGAGTGACAGGGTGTTGGGGTGACAGGGTGACAGGGTGTTGGGGTGACAGGGTGACGGGGTGACAGAGTGACTGGGTGACAGGGTGTTGAGGTGACAGAGTGACAGGGTGTTGGGGTGACAGGGTGACTGGGTGACAGAATGACAGGGTGTTGGGGTGACAATGTGATGGGGTGACAGGGTGACTGGGTGACAGAGTGACAGAGTGTTGGGGTGACGGTGATGGGGTGATGGAGTGACAGGGTGACAGGTTGTTGGGGTGACAGGGTGTTGGGGTGACAGGGTGACAGAGTGACAGGGTGTTGGGGTGACAGGTTGATGGATTGACACGTTGAGGTGACAGGGTGATGGGGTGACAGAGTGACAGGTTGTTGAGGTGACAGGGTGATGGGGTGACAGTGACAGGTTGTTGAGGTGACAGGGTGATGGGGTGACAGAGTGACAGGTTGTTGAGGTGACAGGGTGATGGGGTGACAGAGTGACAGGGTGTTGGGGTGACAGGGTGATGGGGTGACAGGGTGTTGGGGTGACGGTGACAGAATGACGAGGTGTTAGGGTGACAGGGTGATAGGGTGACAGAATGACAAAGTGTCAGGGTTGACAGGGTGACAGGGTGACAGGATGACATGGTGATAGGGTGACAAGGTGATATGGTGATGTGGCAATGGGGTGACAGAGCGACAGAGTGACAAGGTGACAGGATGCTGAGGTGACATGGTGACATGGCGATGGGGTGACAGGGCAAGGGAATGACAGCGTGACATGGTGACACGACGATGGGGCAACAGGGCGGCAGAGTGACAGGGTGACGAGGTGACACGGTGATCGGGTGACGGGGTGACAGAGTGACAGGGTAATGGGGTGACAAGGTGACACAGTGATGGGGTGACAGGGTGACAGAATGACAGGGTGACGGGGTGACAGGGTGACAGAATGACAGGGTGATGTGATACGGTGATGTGGCAGTGGGGTGACAGTGACAGAGTGACAGGGTGACAGGATGCTGAGGTGACATGATGACATGGCGATGGGGTGACGGCGAGAGAATGACAGGGTGATGGGGTGACAAGGTGACACGGCGATGGGGTGACAGGGTGGCAGAATGACAGAGTGACAGGGTGACATGGTGACACAGCGATGGGGTGACAGGGTGACAGTGACAGAGTGACAAGTTGATAGGGTGATAAGGTTATATGGCAGTGGGGTGACAGAGCGACAGTGACAGGGTGATGGGGTGAGGAGGTGACATGGTGACGTGGCGATGGGGTGACAGGGCGAGAGAATGACAGGGTGACATGGTGACATGGCGACAGGGCGGCAGAGTGACAGGGTGACGGGGTGACAGGGTGACATGGTGATACGGCGATGGGGTGACAGGGCGGCAGAGTGACAGATTGATGTGGTGACAAGGTGACATGGTGATGGGGTGACAGGGCGAGAGAGTGACAGGTTGACAGGGTGACGAGGTGACAGGGTGACATGGTAATGGGGTGACAGAACAATAGAGCGACAGTGATGGGATGATGAGGTGACATGGTGACATGGCAATGGGGTGACGGTGACAGAGTGACAGGGTGACGGGGTGATATGGTGACACGGTGACATGGCAATGGGGTGACAGGGCGACAGAGTGACAGGGTGATGGGGTGACGAGGTGACATGGTGACGCGGCAATGGGGTGACAGGGCAACAGAGTGACAGGGTGATGGGGTGACAAGGTGACATGGTGACGTGGCAATGGGGTGACAGGGCGATGGGGTGAAAGAGTGACAGGTTGACAGGGTGACGAGGTGACATGGTGACATAGTGATGGGGTGACAGGGCGACCGGGTGACAGGGTGATGGGGTGACGAGGTGACATGGTGACACGGCAATGGGGTGACAAGGCGACAGTGACAGGGAGATGGGGTGACAAGGTGATATGGCGATGGGGTGACAGGGNGATGGGGTGACAAGGTGATATGGCGATGGGGTGACAGGGTGACAGAGTGACAGGGTGACGGGGTGACAAGGTGACATGGTGACACGGCAATGGGGTGACAGGGCGACAGAGTGACAGGGTGATGGGGTGACAAGGTGATATGGCGATGGGGTGACTGGGCGGCAGAGTGACAGGGTGACGAGGTGACAAGGTCACACAGCGATGGGGTGACAGAGTGACAGGGTGACGGGGTGACGAGGTGATATGGCGATGGGGTGACAGGGTGACAGAGTGACAGGGTGACGAGGTGACAAGGTGAGATGGCGATGGGGTGACAGCGCGACAGAGTGACAGGGTGATGGGGTGACAAGGTGACATGGTGACGCGGCAATGGGGTGACAGGGCGACAGAGTGACAGGGTGAGGGGGTGACAAGGTGATGTGGCGATAGGGTGACAGGGCGACAGTGACAGGGTGACGGGGTGACGAGGTGACATGGTGACGCGGCAATGGGGTGACAGGGCGACAGTGACAGGGTGAGGGGGTGACAGGGTCACACAGCGATGGGGTGACAGGGCAATGGAGTGACAGGTTGATGGGGTGACGAGGTGACATGACGATGGGGTGACAGGGTGACAGAGTGACAGGGTGACATGGTGACACGACGATGGGGTGACTGGGCGGCAGAGTGACAGGGTGACAGGGTGACAAGGTGAGATGGCGATGGGGTGACAGGGCGACCGGGTGACAGGGTGATGGGGTGACGAGGTGACAGGGTGACATGGCAATGGGGTGACAGGGCGACAGAGTGAGAGGGTGATGGGGTGACAAGGTGACATGGCGCTGGGGTGACAGGGCGACAGAATGACAGGGAGACGGGGTGACGAGGTGACATGGTGACGCGGCAATGGGGTGACAGGACAACAAGTTGATGGGGTGACAAGGTGATATGGCGATAGGGTGACAGGGCGACAGTGACAGGGTGACGGGGTGACAAGGTGACATGGTGGCGCGGCAATGGGGTGACACGACGATGGGGTGACTGGGCGGCAGAGTGACAGGGTGATGAGGTGACAAGGTGAGATGGTGATGGGGTGACAGGGCGACCGAGTGACAGGGTGATGGGGTGACGAGGTGACACGGTGAAACGGCAATGGGGTGATGGGGCGACGGAGTGACAGGGTGATGGGGTGACAAGGTGACATGGCGATGGGGTGACAGGGCGACAGAATGACAGAGAGACGGGGTGACAAGCTGACATGGTGACGTGGCAATGGGGTGACAGGGCGACAGAGTGACAGGGTGGTGGGGTGACAAGGTGACACGGTGACACAGCAATGGGGTGATGGGGCGAGGGAGTGACAGGGTGATGGGGTGACAAGGTGACACGGTGACACAGCA
>NW_018364761.1:16326-17800 GCF_002078875.1 Numida meleagris | reverse complement strand
GGGTGACGGGGTGACAGGGTGACACGGTGACGCGGCAATGGGGTGACAGGGTGACAGAGTGACAGGGTGACGGGGTGACAAGGTGACACGGTGACACGGCAATGGGGTGATGGGGTGAGGGAGGGACAGGGTGATGGGGTGACATGGTGACGCGGCGATGGGGTGACAGGGCGACAGAGTGACAGGGTGACGGGGTGACGAGGTGATACGGCGATGGGGTGACAGGGTGATGAGGTGACACGGTGACAGGGTGACAGGGTGACGGTGTGACGTCCCGCAGATCCTGCAGACGGGGCAGGAGATCATGGAGCTGGACACCAGCGGCTTCGCCACGCAGGGCCCCACCATCTTCGCCGGGAACATCGGGGACAACCGCTACATCGTCCAGGTGTCACCGCTCGGCGTGCGCCTGCTGGAGGGGGGTGAGCCACCCCGTGTCACCGTGTCACCGTGTCACCGTGTCCCCACGTCCCCACATCCCCCTGTCCCCGTGTCCCTGTGTTCCCGTGTCCTGATGTCCCCCTGTCCCCATGTCCCTGTGTCATGGTGCCCTCCTTTCCCTAAGTCCCGGTGTCCTGATGTCCCCGTGTTACTACGTCCTGGTGTCCCCGTGTCCCAGTGTCCCCAAGTCCCAGTGTCCTGGTGTCCCCCTGTTACTACATTCTGATGTCCCTGTGTCCCCATGTCCTGGTGTCCCCATGTTACTACACCCTGGTGTCCCCGTGTCCCAGTGTCTCCAAGTCCCGGTGTCCTGATGTCCCTGTGTCCCCATGTCCTGGTGTCCCCATGTCCCAGTGTCCTGGTGTCCCCATGTGCCAGTGTCCTGGTGTCCCCGTGTCCCTGTGTCCTCATGTCCCCACGTCCTGGTGTCCTGATGTCCCCCTGTCCCCATGTCCCTGTGTCCTGATGTCCCCATGTTACTACGTCCTGGTGTCCCCGTGTCCCAGTGTCCCCAAGTCCCAGTGTCCTGGTGTCCCTGTGTCCCCATGTCCTGGTGTCCCCATGTCCCAGTGTCCTGGTGTCCCCATGTTACTACGTCCTGGTGTCCCCAAGTCCCGGTGTCCTGATGTCCCCATGTTACTACACCCTGGTGTCCCCATGTCCCCATGCCCTGGTGTCCCCATGTCCCAGTGTCCTGGTGTCCCCGTGTCCCTGTGTCCTGGTGTCCCCACGTCCTGGTGTCCAGATGTCCCCCTGTCCCCATGTCCCTGTGTCATGGTGCCCTCCTGTCCCTAAGTCCCGGTGTCATGATGTCCCCACGTCCTGGTGTCCTGATGTCCCCCTGTCCCCATGTCCCTGTGTCCTGATGTCCCCATGTTACTACACTCTGGTGTCCCCGTGTCCCAGTGTCCCCAAGTCCCAGTGTCCTGGTGTCCCTGTGTCCCCATGTCCTGGTGTCCCCATGTCCCGGTGTCCTGATGTCCCCATGTTACTACACCCTGGTGTCCCCATGTCCCCATGTCCTGGTGTCCCC
>NW_018364761.1:13975-15141 GCF_002078875.1 Numida meleagris | reverse complement strand
ACAGCCCCTGATGTCCCCCTGTCCCTCCGATGTCCCAAAACCCCCTGCTGTCCCCCTGTCCCCTGATGTCCCCATGTCCCCTGCAGTCCCCAATGAACCAGCTGCACTTTGTCCCTCTCCCTGAGTGTCCCCCTGTCCCCTGGTGTCCCCATGTCCCCTGCTGTCCCCAGTGAACCAGCCTCACTTTGTCCCTCTCCCTGAGTGTCCCCATGTCCCCTGATGTCCCCCTGTCCCTCCGATGTCCCCACACCCCCTGATGTCCCCCTGTGCCTCTGATGTCCCCATGTCCCCTGCTGTCCCCCTGTCCCTCCGATGTCCTCACACCCCCTGATGTCCCCCTGTCCCCTGATGTCCCCCTGTCCCCTGCTGTCCCCAGTGAACCAGCCACACTTTGTCCCTCTCCCTGAGTGTCCCCATGTCCCCTGCTGTCCCCATGTCCCTCCGATGTCCTCACACCCCCTGATGTCCCCCTGTCCCCTGCAGTCCCCATGTCCCCTGCTGTCCCCAGTGAACCAGCCACACTTTATCCCTCTCCCTGAGTGTCCCCATGTCCCCTGATGTCCCCACACCCCCTGCTGTCCCCATGTCCCTCCAATGTCCCCCTGTCCCCTGATGTCCCCCTGTCCCTTGATGTCCCCATGTCCCCTGCAGTCCCCAGTGAACCAGCTGCACTTTGTCCTTCGCCCCGAGTGTCCCCATGTCCCCTGATGTCCCCACAGCCCCTGCTGTCCCCCTGTCCCTCTGATGTCCCCATTTCCCCTGATGTCCCCATGTCCCTCCGATGTCCCCCTGTCCCCCGATCTCCCCCTGTCCCTCCGATGTCCCCACACCCCCTGATGTCCCCCTGTCCCTCCGATGTCCCCATGTCCCCTGCAGTCCCCAGTGAACCAGCCGCACTTTGTCCTTCGCCCTGACTGTCCCCATGTCCCCTGCTGTCCTCCTGTCCCCCTGATGTCCCCACACCCCCTGCTGTCCCCCTGTCCCTCCAATGTCCCCCTGATGTCCCCACACCCCCTGCTGTCCCCCTGTCCCTTCGGTGTCCCCCTGTCCCCTGGTGTCCCCCTGTCCCCTGATGTCCCCCTGTCCCCTGCTGTCCGCAGTGAACCAGCCACACTTTGTCCTTTGCCCTGAATGTCCCCATGTCCCCTGATGTCCCCATGCCCCCC
>NW_018364761.1:12912-13968 GCF_002078875.1 Numida meleagris | reverse complement strand
TCCTTTGCCCTGAGTGTCCCCATGTCCCCTGATGTCCCCCTGTCCCCTGCTGTCCGCAGTGAACCAGCCACACTTTGTCCTTTGCCCTGAATGTCCCCATGTCCCCTGACGTCCCCATGCCCCCCGGTGTACCCCCGTCCCCTGAGTGTCCCCATGTCCCCTGCTGTCCCCTGTCCCTCCAATGTCCCCACACCCCCTAGTGTCCCCCTGCCCCCTGATGTCCCCATGTCCCCCACTGTCCGCAGTGAACCAGCCACACTTTGTCCTTTGCCCTGAGTGTCCCCATGTCCCCTGATGTCCCCACAGCCCCTGCTGTCCCCCTGTCCCTCTGATGTCCCCATTTCCCCTGATGTCCCCATGTCCCTCCAATGTCCCCCTGTCCCCTGCTGTCCCCCTGTCCCCTGGTGTCCCCTGTCCCCTGGTGTCCCCCTGTCCCCTGATGTCCCCGTGTCCCCCTCTGTCCGCAGTGAACCAGCTGCACTTTGTCCCCGTGGACCTGGGCTCCCCGCTGGTGCACTGCGCGGTGGCCGACCCCTACGTGGTGCTGCTGAGCGCCGAGGGCCAGGTCTGCTGCCTCGTCCTCAAGAGCGACACCTACGGCGGCCGCACGCACCGCCTGGCGCTGCTCAAGACCCCGCTGCACCCCGTGAGTGTCACCCGCGCGTCACCCGCGCGTCACCCGCCGCGTCGTGTCACCCGTGCGTCACCCGCGGCATCGAGTCACCCCCTGTGTCACCCGTGGTGTCGTGTCAGTCGCAGTGTCACCCGTGGTGTCGTGTCACCCTCGTGTCACCCATGGCATCGAGTCACCCCCTGTGTCACCCATGGTGTCATGTCAGTCACAGTGTCACCCGTTGTGTCGTGTCACCCGTGTGTCACCCGCAGCATCGAGTCACCCCCAGTGTCACCCGTGGTGTCGTGTCAGTCACAGTGTCACCCGTGGTGTCGTGTCACCCGTGCGTCACCCGCGGCATCGAGTCACCCCCAGTGTCACCCGTGGTGTCGTGTCAGTCGCAGTGTCACTCGTGGTGTCGTGTCACCCGTGGTGTCGTGTCA
>NW_018364761.1:3921-5942 GCF_002078875.1 Numida meleagris | reverse complement strand
GTGTCACCCGTGGTGTCGTGTCAGTCGCAGTGTCACTCGTGGTGTCGTGTCACCCGTGGTGTCGTGTCACCCGTGTCACCCATGGTGTTGTGTCACCCGTTGTGTCACCCATGGCTTTGTGTCACCCGTGGTGTCGTGTCATCCGTGGTGTCGTGTCACCCGTGTGTCACCCGTGGTGTTGTGTCACCCATTGTGTCACGCATGGCTTTGTGTCAGCCATGGTGTTGTGTCACCCACTTGTCACCCGCGTGTCACCCGCAGCATTGAGTCACCCACGCGTCACCCGTGGCATCATGTTAGCCACAGCCACAGTGTCACCCGTGGTGTCGTGTCACCCATGTGCCACCCGCATGTCACCCATGGTGTTGTGTCACCCACTTGTCACCCGCTGCGTCATGTCACCCATGCGTCACCCGCGGCATTGTGTCACCCACACGTCACCCGTGGTGTCGTGTCAGCCACAGCCACAGTGTCACCCGTGGTGCCGTGTCACCCGCATGTCACCCATGGTTCCATGTCACCTGCATGTCACCCATGGTGTCGTGTCACCCACATGTCACCCATGGTGTTGTGTCACCCGTGTGTCACCCACGGCATCGAGTCACCCCCAGTGTCACCCGTGGTGTCGTGTCACCCGTGGCGTTGTGTCACCCCCAGTATCACCCGTGGCGTTGTGTCACCCCCAGTGTCACCCGTGGCGTCGTGTCAGTCACAGTGTCACCCGTGGGGTCATGTCACCCATGTGCCACCTGCATGTCACCTGTGGTGCCATGTCACCCGCATGTCACCCATGGTGTTGTGTCACCCACTTGTCACCCGCTGCGTCGTGTCACCCGTGCGCCACCCGCGGCATCGAGTCACCCCCTGTGTCACCCGTGGTGTCGTGTCAGTCACAGTGTCACCCATGGGGTCATGTCACCCATGTGCCACCCGCATGTCACCCGTGGTGCCGTGTCACCCGCATGTCACCCATGGTGTTGTGTCACCCACTTGTCACCCGCTGCGTCGTGTCACCCGTGTGTCACCCACGGCATTGAGTCACCCCCAGTGTCACCCGTGGCATCGTGTCAGTCACAGTGTCACCCGTGGGGTCATGTCACCCACGTGCCACCCGCATGTCACCCATGGTGTCGTGTCACCCACATGTCACCCATGGTGTTGTGTCACCCGTGTGTCACCCATGGCATCGAGACACCCCCAGTGTCACCCGTGGCGTCGTGTCAGCCACAGTGTCACCCATGGTGCCGTGTCACCTGCATGTCACCCGTGGGGTCGTGTCACCCATGTGCCACCCGCATGTCACCCATGGTGCCATGTCACCCGCATGTCACCCATGGTGTCGTGTCACCCACATGTCACCCATGGTGTTGTGTCACCCGTGTGTCACCCACGACATCGAGTCACCCCCAGTGTCACCCGTGGCGTCGTGTCAGCCACAGTGTCACCCGTTGTGTCGTGTCACCCGTGTGTCATCCATAGCTTTGTGTCACCCGTGGTGTCGTGTCACCCACGTGTCACCCGTGGTTCTGTGTCACCCACATGTCACCCATGGTGTTGTGTCACCCATGTGTCACCCACGGCATCGAGTCACCCCCAGTGTCACCCGTGGCATCGTGTCAGCCACTGTGTCACCCGTGGTGTCGTGTCACCCTCGTGTCACCCGCGGCATCGAGTCACCCCCTGTGTCACCCGTGGTGTCATGTCAGTCACAGTGTCACCCATTGTGTCGTGTCACCCGTGTGTCACCCGTGGCATCGAGTCACCCCCAGTGTCACCCGTGGTGTCATGTCAGTCACAGTGTCACCCGCAGTGTTTTGTCACCCTCATGTCACCCGTGGTGTTCTGTCACCCGTTGTGTCACTCATGGCTTTGGGTCATCCATGGTGTTGTGTCCATGGTGTCACCCTCAGCATTCTGTCACCTCCAGTTGTCACCTTTGTCACGTTGTCACCCTTGGCATGTTGTCATCCCTGGCACACTGTCACCCTTGGCTCATTGTCACCCTTGGCCCGTTGTCACCC
>NW_018364761.1:0-2583 GCF_002078875.1 Numida meleagris | reverse complement strand
ATTGTCACCCTTGTCACGTTGTCACCCTTGGCGTGTTGTCACCCATTGCATGTTGTCCTCCATGACACAGTGTCACCCTTGGCTCATTGTCACCCTTGGCCCGTTGTCACCTTTGTCACGTTGTCACCCATGGCATGTTGTCCTCCATGACACACTGTCACCCTTGGCCTGTTGTCACCCTTGGTCCGTTGTCACCTTTGTCACGTTGTCACCCATGGCCCGTTGTCATCCTTGGTGTGTTGTCACCCACGGCATGTTGTCCTCCATGACACAGTGTCACCCTTGGTCCACTGTCACCCTTGGCTCGTTGTCGTCCCTGGCACACTGTCACCCTTGGCTCCTTGTCACCCTTGTCACCCTTGTCACCCTTGTCACGTTGTCACCCTTGTCACGTTGTCACCCATGGCACGTTGTCCTCCATGACACACTGTCACCCTTGTCACATTGTCACCCTTGGCTCGTTGTCCTCCATGCCACGCTGTCACCCATGGCCCGTTGTCACCCTTGGCTCGTGGTCACCCTTGGCTCCTTGTCACCCGTGTCCCTCTGTCACCCGCAGCAGCCGAAGGTGATGGCGCTGTGCGTGTACCGCGACGTCAGTGGGATGTTCACCACCGAGAGCCGCAGCAGCTGCGCCCGCGAGGAGCTGTCCCTGCGCGGTCCCAGCGAGGCCGAGACCCTCATCCAGGACATCAGGTGGCACCGCGGTGACACCGGGGGGGGGCAGGGGTGGCCCCGGGGTGGGGGGTGACGGCAGAGTAGGGACGTCGGGGAGGGTGGCAATGGAATGGGTGATCATGGGGGAGTGACGGCAGGTGGGTGACAACAGCGTGGGTGACACTGGAGTGGGTGACAGCGGGGTGGGTGACGCCGGGGTGGGTGACAGTGAGGTGGGTGACACCAGAATGTGTGACGCTGGGATAGTGACACTGAGGTGGGTGACACTGGAGTGGGTGACAGTGAGGTGGGTGACCCCGGGGTGGGTGACCATGAGGTGGGTGACACGAGAATGTGTGACGCCGGGATGGTGACACCGGGGTGGGTGACACTGGAGTGGGTGACAGTGGGGTGGGTGACCCCGGGGTGGGTGACCATGAGGTGGGTGACACGAGAATGTGTGACGCCGGGATGGTGACACTGGGGTGGGTGACACTGGAGTGGGTGACAGTGGGGTGGGTGGCGCCGGGGTGGGTGACCGTGAGATGGGGGACACGAGAATGTGTGATGGTGGGATGGTGACACCGGGGTGGGTGACACTGGGATAGTGACACCGGGGTGGGTGACACCGGAGTGGGTGACACCAGGGTGAGTGACAATGGAATGGGAGATCCTGGGATTGGGTGACACCAGGGTGGGGGACAGTGAGGTGGGTGACACCAGAATGTGTGACGCTGGGATAGTGACACGGAGGTGGGTGACACTGGAGTGGGTGACAGTGAGGTGGGTGACACCTGGGATAGTGACACTGAGGTGGGTGACACTGGAGTGGGTGACACCTGGGTGGGTGACATCGGGATAGTGACACTGGGGTGGGTGACACCAGAGTGAGTGACAATGGAATGGGTGATACTGGGATTGAGTGACACCAGGGTGGGTGACAGTGAGGTGGGTGACACCTGGGTGGGTGACACTGGGATAGTGACACCGGGGTGGGTGACACTGGAGTGGGTGACAGTGAGGTTGGTGCCACCTGGGTGGGTGACACCAGGGTGGTGGCAGAAGGGAGGTGACCTTGGGATGGTGACATTGGGAAGGTGACAGCGGAGCGGTGACATTGGGGTGGTGACATTGGGGTGGTGACACTGGGGTGGTGATGGGGGTGGTGACATTGGGGAGGTGACATTGGGGTGGTGACACTGGGGTGGTGATGGAGGTGGTGACATTGGGGTGGTGACATTGGGGAGGTGACACTAGGGTGGTGACACTGGGGTGTTGATGGGGGTAGTGACATTGTGGTGATGACTTTGGGGTGGTGATGGAGGTGTGACATTGTAGTGGTGACATTGTGGTGGTGACGTTGGGGTGGTGATGGAGGTGGTGACATTGTGGTGGTGACATTGGGGTGGTGACATGGGGGTGGTGGCATTGGGGTGCTGACATGGTGGTGGTGACATTGTGGTGATGATGGTGGTGGTGACATTGAGGTGGTGACATTGGGGTGGTGACATTGGGGTGATGACTTTGGGGTGGTGACATTGGGTTGGTAATAGGGGGGGTGACATTGGGGTGGTGACACTGGGGTGATGGTGGTGGTGACATGGAGGTGGTGACATTGGGGTGGTGACGTTGGGGTGATGATGGAGGTGGTGACATTGAGGTGGTGACATTGTGGTGGTGACATTGGGGTGGTGATGGAGGTGGTGACATTGGGGTGGTGATAGAGGTGGTCACACTGATGGTGACACTGGGGTGGTGACATTGGGGTGGTGACATTGGGGTGATGATGGAGGTGGTGACATTGGGGTGATGACTTTGGGGTGGTGATGGAGGTGATGACATCGGGGTAGTGATGGAGGTGGTGACATTGGGGTGGTGACGCTGGGGTGGTGACATTGGGGTGGTGACATTGGGGTGGTGATGGGG
>NW_018364760.1:23941-24916 GCF_002078875.1 Numida meleagris | reverse complement strand
CCCCGGGCTGGATCCCGACGCGCTGTCTCCCAGGACGGTCGCCTGACGCGGGAGGAGATCGTGGCCAAGTACGACCTGTTCGTGGGCAGCCAGGCCACCGACTTCGGCGAGGCGCTGGTGCGGCACGACGAGTTCTAGCGGCGCCTCGGCCCCGAAGCGGAGGGGAAAGGGAGAGGAAAAACGAAAACATCCACACACACACACAAAAAAAAAAACAAACCCGTAATTTATTTTTTAACCGTTTCTGGAGAATCTGAAGGAGCGCCGTCGACGCCGACATCGTGGGGGGGGCGGCGATGCGGGAGGGGGGGGCTCCCTCTGCCCCCACCCCCACCCCAACCCATCCCCCTCCATCCCTGTCCCACCTAACCCTAACCCTAACCCTAACCCTAACCCTAACCCTAACCCTAACCCCATCCCTGTCCCACCCTGAACCCGGATCCGTTGTGGTCACAGGTGGAGAATTTGGGGTGGATTCTGCAGAATTTGGGGTCCGGCCCTGAGAGTTTGGGGTCAGTTTGTGAGAGTTTGGGGCCGAGGCCGTGGAATTTGGGGTTGAATCTGTGGAATTTGGGGCCGCATCCGTGGAATCTGGGGTCAGTTCCTGAGAACTTGGGGCCAATTCTGGAGGATTTGGGATCAGTTCCTGAGAGTTTGGGGTTAATTCCTGAGATTTTGGGGCTGATTCTGTGGAATTTGGGGTCAGTTCCCAAGAGTTTAGGGTCAGTTCCTGAGATTTTGGGGCCTATTCTGCAGAATTTGGGGTTAGGATTTTGGGGTCCGTTTGTGAGAGTTTGGGTTCAGTTCCTGAGAATTTGGGGTCATTTCATGAGAATTTGGGTCTGGTTCTGCAGAATTTGGGATCAGTTCCTGAGAGTTTGGGGTCAATTCCTGAGATTTTAGGGCTGATTTTGTGGAATTTGGGGTCAGTTCTTGAGATTTTGGGGCTGATTCTGTGGAATTTGGGGTCAGTTC
>NW_018364760.1:19570-21767 GCF_002078875.1 Numida meleagris | reverse complement strand
GATGGCGTTCGCTCACTCTGTCATTGTGGTCCTGGTGTTGGGGGGGGGTCTGGGGCTGGGGTCCCCATGTCCCTATATCCAGGGGTTCTTGGGGGTCCCACCCCCATGTCCCTATATCTGGGGGGGGTCTTTGGGGTCCCAGCCCCACGTCCCTATATCTGGGGGGGTCTTTGGGGTCCTACCCCCATGTCCCTATATCCTGGGGGGTCTTTGGTGTCCCACCCCCACATCCCTTTGTCTTGGGGGGGTCTTTGGGGTCCCACCCCCACATCCCTTTGTCCTGGGGGGTCTTTGGGGTCCTACCCCCACGTCCCTATATCCTGGGGGGTCTTTGGGGTCCCACCCCCACGTCCCTTTGTCCTGGGGGGGTCTTTGGGGTCCCACCCCCACATCCCTATATCTGGGGGGGTCTTTGGGGTCCCACCCCCACATCCCTTTGTCCTGGGGGGTCTTTGGGGTCCTACCCCCACGTCCCTATATCTGGGGGGGTCTTTGGGGTCCTACCCTCATGTCCCTTTGTCCTGGGGGGGTCTTTGGGGTCCCACCCCCATGTCCCTATATCTGGGGGGAGTTTTTGGGGTCCCACCCCCACATCACTCTATCTGGGGGGGTCTTTGGGGTCTCACCCCCAAATCCCTATATCCTGGGGGGTCTTTGGGGTCCCACCCCCACGTCCCTTTGTCCTGGGGGAGTCTTTGGGGTCCCATCCCCACATCTCTATGTCCCAGGGGTTCTTTAGCGTCTCCATGTCCCTATATCTGGGGGGGCTCTTTGGGGTCCCACCCCCACGTCCCTATATCCTGGGGGGTCTTTGGGGTCTACACATCCCATATCCTGGGACCGTGGGGTCCCATCCCCCATTCTTGGGGTCCCATCCCCACATCCCTATGTCCTGGGGGGGTCTTTGGGGTCCCCGTGTCTCTTGCCTTGGGGTTTTGGGGTCTCATCCCATCGTCTTGAGGTCCCACCCCCACATCCCTTTGTCTTGGGGAGGTTTTTGGGGTCCCCATGTCCTGGGGTCCGAGTTTTGGGGTCCCCATGTCCCTTCTCCCGGGGTCTTGGGGTCTCAGCCCCACATCCCGTTGCCCTGGGGGGCTCTTTGGGGTCCCCATGTCCCTATATCCTGGGACCTTGGGGTCCCACCCCCCACTCTTGGGGTCTTGGGGTCTCACGTCCACATCCCTTTGTCCTGGGGAGGTTTTTGGGGTCCCCATGTCCCTTCTCCCAGAGTCTTGGGGTCCAGATCTTGGAGTTTTGGGGTCCCCTTGCCCAGGGGTCTTGGGGTCCCATCCCCACATCCCTATGTCCTGGGGGGGTCTTTGGGGTCCCCATGTCCCTGTATCCTGGGACCTTGGGGTCTCCACGTCCCATGTCCTGGGACCTTGGGGTCCCACCCCCCACTCTTGGGGTCTTGGGGTCTCACCCCCACATCCCTATGTCCTGGGGGGGTTTTGAGGTCCCCATGTCCCTTCTCCTGGGGTTTTGGGATCCAGATCTTGGAGTTTTGGGGTCCCCTGTCCCAGGGTCCTGGGGTCCCATCCCCACATCCCTATGTCCTGGGGGGGGTCTTTGGGATCCCCATGTTCCCTGTCCCGGGGTCCTTGGGGTCCCATCCCAAGACTGTCACGGAGTGGGGCAGAGCCGTGGGGCAGAGTTGTGGGGCAGAGCCGTGGGGCAGAGCGCTGCCGGTGGGGCGCGGCGGCGATGCCTTAATTTGGAAGTGTTGGAGCGCAGCGGCTGCGAAACCCCCACCCGGGGGGGGGGAGGGGAGCGGCCCCACAGATGGAGGCCCAGCACCGTCCCTGCCCCATAGATGGGGGCTCTGCCCCACCTCGGCCCCATAGATGGGGTCCCAGCACCATCCCTGCCCCATAGATGGGGGCTCTGCCCCACCTCGGCCCCATAGATGGAGGGCTCAGCATCACCCCTGCCTTATAGCTAGGGAGCTCTGCCCCACCTCAGCCCCATAGATGGGGTCCCAGCACCATCCCTGCCCCATAGATGGGGGCTCTGCCCCACCTCAGCCCCATAGACAGAGGGCTCTGCCCGCCTCAGCCCCATAGATAGGGTCCCAACGCCAGTCCAGCCCCACAAATGGGGGTTCAGCACCAGCCCAACCTCATGGATAGAGGGCTCAGCATCAGTTCAGCCCCATAGATCAGGGCTCTGCCCCACCCCAGCCCCATAGATGGGGGCT
>NW_018364760.1:16423-17331 GCF_002078875.1 Numida meleagris | reverse complement strand
GTGTCCCCATCCAGGTGTCCCTATACGTCCCCACCCAGATGTCCCCATCCCACATGTCCCCAAGTGTCCCCAAGTGTCCCCATTGGAATGTGGTGTCCCCATCCCACGTGTCCCCAGGTGTCGCCCCCCAGGTGTCCCCGTCCCACGTGTCCCCATCCAGGTGTCCCCAGATGTCCCCTTCCAGGTGTCCCTATCCCAGGTGTCCCCATCCCACATGTCCCCAAGTGTCCCTGTCTCTGGTGTCCCCACTGGAATGTGGTGTCCCCATCCCACATGTCCCCAGGTGTCCCCATCCCCTGTGTCCCCAGATGTCCCCATCCAGGTGTCCCCATCCAGGTGTCTCTATCCCAGGTGTCCCCATCCCAAGTGTCCCCAGCTGTCCCCATCCAGGTGTCCCCATCCCAGCTGTCCCCATCCAGGTGTCCCTATCCCAGGTGTCCCCATCCCACATGTCCCCAAGTGTCCCCGTCTCTGGTGTCTCCACTGGAATGTGGTGTCCCCATCCCACGTGTCCCCAGGTGTCCCCATCCAGATGTCCCCACCCCACGTGTCCCTCTCCATCCATGTGTCCCCTCCCAGGTGTCTCTATCCCACATGTCCCCATCCCAAGGGTCCCCAAGTGTCCCCACCCCACAAGTCCCCATCCCACATGTCCCCAGGTGTCCCTGTCTCTGGTGTCCCCATTGGAATGTGGTGTCCCCCTCCCACGTGTCCCCAGCTGTCCCCATCCATGTGTCCCCATCCACATCTCTCTGTCCCACGTGTCCCCAGGTGTCCCCATCCAGGTGTCCCCATCCAGGTGTCCCTATCCCAGGTGTCCCCATCCAGGTGTCCCCATCCAGATGTCCCCACTCCAAATGTCTCCATCCAGGTGTCCCCGCCCCAGATGTCCTCTTCCAACTGTCCCC
>NW_018364760.1:10410-10730 GCF_002078875.1 Numida meleagris | reverse complement strand
CCCCATCCCAGGTGTCCCCATCCCTGGTGTCCCTCCCCAGCTGTCCCCACCCAGGTGCCCCCATCCCTGGTGTCCTCACCCAGGTGTCCCCATCCCAGGTATCCCTGCCCAGGTATCCCCATCCCCCCCATCCCAGGTGTCCCCATCCCAGGTGTCCCCATCCTACGTGTCCCCATCCTACGTGTCCTCACCCAGGTGTCCCCATCCCAGGTGTCCCTGCTCAGGTGTCCCCATCCCACGTGTCCTCACCCATGTGTCCTCACCCGGGTGTCCCCATCCCAGGTGTCCCTGCCCAGGTGTCCCCATACCCCCCATCCCAG
>NW_018364760.1:5662-7633 GCF_002078875.1 Numida meleagris | reverse complement strand
AACATCAACCCCAACCCCAACATCAACCCCAAACCCAACATCAACCCCAAACCCAAACCCAACCCGACACTGAGCCCAAAGCCCAACCCCAAAACCGAATGAACCCCAACCCCAAGCCCAACTTCAACCCCAACCCCAAGCCCAACATCAACCCCAAACACAATCCCAACCCAACACCCACCCCAAAGCCCAACCCCAAAAACAAATGAACCCCAACCCCAACATCAACCCCAACCCCAACATCAACCCCAATCCCAGCCCAGCACCTACCCCAAAGCTCAACCCCAAAATCAAATGAACCCTGACCCCAACCCCAACCCCAACACCAACCCAACCCAAAATCAATGAACCCCGACCCCAACCCGACCCTGACCCCAATCCCAACACCAAACCCAAAGCCAACCCCAACCCCAAAATCAAATGAATCCCAACCCCAACACCAAACCCAAAGCCAACACCAACCCAACCCAAAACCAAATGAACCCTGACCCCAACCCCACCCCAAACCCAACACTGACCCCAAAGCCCAACCCCAAAGTCAAATGAACCCTGACCACAACCTCACTCCAAACCAAACCCAAACACAGCACCGACTCCAAAGCCCAACCCCAAAACCAAATGAACCCCAACACCAACACCAAACCCAAAGCCAAGACCAACACAAACCCAAAAGCAAATGAACCCCGACCCCAAACCCAACCCAAACCTGACACCAACCCCAAAGCCCAACCCCAAAACCAAATGAACCCTGACCCCAACCCCACCCCAAACCCAACCCAAACCCGACACTGACCCCAACACCAACCCCAAAACCAAATGAACCCTGACCCCAACCCCAACACCAAAACCAAAGCCAACACCAACCCCAACCCCAAAATCAAACGAACCCTGACCCCAACCCCACCCCAAACCCAACTGCAACCCCAAACCCAAAGCCAACCCAGCCCCAAAATCAAATGAACCCCAACCCCAACACCAAACCCAACCCTAACACCAACCCCAAAACCAAATGAACCCTGACCCCAACCCCAACACCAAAACCAAAGCCAACACCAACCCCAACCCCAAAATCAAATGAACCCCAACCCCAACCCGACCCCAAACCCAACACAACCCCAAACCCAACCCCAACACCAAACCCAAACCCAAAGCCCAACCCCAAAATCAAATGAACCCTGACCCCAACACCAACCCCAACCCCAACACCAAACCCAAAGACAACCCAGCCCCAAAATCAAATGAACCCCAGCCCCAACCTGACCCCAAACACAACCCCAACACGAAACCCAAAGCTAACACCAACCCCAAAATCAAATGAACCCCAACCCCAACTTGACCCCAAACCCAACCCAAACCTGACACCGACCCAACCCCAAAGCCCAACCCCAAAATCAAATGAACCCCAACCCAACACCAAACCCAACCCCAACCCTGACACCAAACCCAAAGCCCAATCCCAAACCCAAAATCAAACCCAACCCCAAACCCAATGCCAAACCCAAACCTAACTCCAACCCCCAATCCAACCCTAAACCCAATCCCAAACCCAAACCCAGCACCAAATCCAACACCAACCCCAACCCAACCTCAAACCCAACAACACCAAACCCAAAGCCCAAACCCAACCCCAAACCCAACCCCAATGCAAACCCAAACCCAACCCCAATCCCAAAGCCCAACCCCAAACCCAAACCCCAAATCAACCCAACCCCAAATCCAACACCAACCCCAACCCAAATCCCACCCCAAACCCAAAGCCAACCCCAAACTCCAAAACAACCCCAACCCCAGCCCCAAACCCAATGCCAAACCCAAACCCAACCCCAACACCAAATCCAACACCAACCCCAACCCCAAAACCAACCCCAACCTCAACCCCAAAATTGAAGCCAACACCAACCCCAACCAACACCGACACCAACACCAAACCCATCCCATCCCATCCCCATCCCAATCGCAATCCCAATCCCA
>NW_018364760.1:0-1867 GCF_002078875.1 Numida meleagris | reverse complement strand
CCCCATGGCATCCCCATGGCACCCCTATGGCATCCCCACGGCATCCCCATGGCATCCCCATGGCATCCCCACGGCGACCCTATGGCATCCCCACAGTGTCCCCACAGTGTCCCCACAGTGTCCCCACGGCACCCCTATGGCATCCCCATGGTGTCCCTATGGTGTCCCTATGGTGTCCCTATGGTGTCCCCATGGCACCCCTGTGGCATCCCTCTGGTGTCCCTATGACACCCCTATATCCCCCATATGTCATCCTTGTCACCCCTATGTCATCCCTGTGGCATCCCCATGGCGCCCCTATGGCGTCCCTACACTGTCCCTATGGTGTCCCTATGCTGTCCCTATGTCACCCCTATGACATCCCCATGGCATCCCTATGATATCTCTATAGCGTCCCTATGCTGTCACCTATGTCACCCCTGTGGCATCCATATGGTGTCTCTCTGGCATCCCCATGTCACCCCTGTGTCACCCCCATGACACCCCGATGGTGTCCCTATAGCATCCCTATGGTGTCACCTATGTCGCCCTTATGGTGTCCCCATGGTGTCCCTATGGTGTCCCTATGTCACGCCGATGTCACCCCTCTGGTGTCCCTATGGTGTCACCTATGGTGTCCCTATGTCACCCCTCTGGTGTCCCCATGACGTCCCCATGTCTCCCCCTTGGAACCCCAGTGATGTCCCCATGTCCCCCCTATAGCACCCCTATGGCACCCCTCTGGTGTCCCTATGACACCCCAATATCACCCATTTGTTGTCCCTATGTCACCCCTATGTCACCTCTATAACATCCCAATGACATCCCTATGGTGTCCCTATGGTGTCCCCATGGTGTCCCCATCACGTCCCTATGGCGTCCCTATGGCGTCCCTATGGTGTCCCTATGGCATCCCTATGGTGTCCCTATGGCGTCCCCATCATGTCCCTATGGTGTCCCCATGGTGTCCCCATCACGTCCCTATGGCGACCCTATGTATGTCACCTCTATGACATCCCTATGTCACCCTTATGGTGTCCCCATGGTGTCCCCATCACGTCCCTATGGTGTCCCTATGGCGTCCCCATGGCGTCCCTATGTCACCCCTATGGCATCCCCATAGTGTCCCTATGCTGTCACCTATGTCACCCCTGTGGCATCCATATGGTGACTCTGTGGCATCCCCGTGTCACCCCTATGTCCCCCCTATGGAATCCCAATGGTGTCCCTATGGAATCCATACGTCACCCCCATGACATCCCAATGGTGTCCCTATGGCGTCCCTATGGTGTCCCCATGTCACCCCTATGGTGTCCCTATGTCACCCCCATAGTGTCCCCATGGTGTCCCCATGTCACCCCTATGGGTGTCCCCATGTCATCCCTATGGTGTCCCCATGTCACCCCCATGGTGTCCCCATGGTGTCCCCATGTCACCCCCATGGTGTCCCCATGTCACCCCCATGGTGTCCCCATGGTGTCCCCATGTCACCCCTATGGTGTCCCCATGTCATCCCTATGGTGTCCCCATGTCACTCCTATGGTGTCCCTATGTCGCCCCTATGTCACCCCCATGGTGTCCCCATGGTGTCCCTGTGTCACCCCCATGGTGTCCCCATGTCACCCCTATGGTGTCCCTATGTCATCCCTATGGTGTCCCTATGGCGTCCCCATGTCACCCCCATGTCATCCCCATGGTGTCCCCATGTCACCCCTATGTCGCCCCTATGTCACCCCCATGGTGTCCCTATGGTGTCCCCATGTCACCCCCATGGTGTCCCCATGGCATCCCTACAGCACCTCTATGGGGTCACTATGGGGTCCCTGTGGTGTTCATGTGGTGTCCCTGTGTCACCCTATGTCACCCCTATGTCACCCTGCGGTGTCCC
>NW_018364759.1:19780-21224 GCF_002078875.1 Numida meleagris | reverse complement strand
TCCACCCAGTGTCCCACCCCAGCAACCCACCCCAGCATCCCATCCCAACATCCTACCCTAAAATCCCACCCCAACTCCCCACCCCAACATCCCATCCTAAAATCCCATCCCATCCCAGCATGCCATCCCAGCATCCTAACCCGGCATCCCACCCTCAAATCCCATCCCAGCATCTCACCCCAAAATCCCGTCCCGGCATCCCAACTCAACATCCCAACTCAGCATCCCACCCCAAAATCCCATCCCAGCTCCCCACCCCAGGATCTCAACCCCACATCCTACTCTAAAATCCCACCACAGCGTGCCATCCCAGCATCCCAACTCAACATCCCACCCTCAAATCTTATCCCAGCATCCCATCCCAGTGTCTCACCCTAAAATCCCACCCCAGCACCCCAACCCAACATCCCAACCCAACATCCCACTCTAAAACCCCATCCCACCTCCCCACCCCAGCATCCCACCCTCAAATCCCACCCTCAAACCCCATCCCAACTCCCCACCCCGACTCCCCACCCTCAAATCCCACCCCATCCCCCTCTGGGACCGCGCTGCCGTGGGTTGGACGCCCACCCCCGTTGTGGCCTGGGGGCTCTCGGGGTCTCCATTCTCAGGCCGCCGGCCCCAAGGAGGAGGAGGCGGAGGAGGACGGCACCCGGAGGAGCCCACCCCGCAGCCGCAGGGGCGATGCTAAAGGAGGTGCGGGGGTCACCGGGGGTCCCCACGCCCCGTGCCCCCCCCCGGATGGGTCTGTACCGACGCGGGCTGCTCCCCCAGGTTTCCTGGCGGCCCGGCTGCGTGGGCGCTGGCAGCGGCTGTGGTGCGCGGCGCGGCAGGGAGCCCTGCGCATGTTCCCGGAGCCGGGGGGCACCGTGCGTGTCCCCCCCCGCCGTGCCCAGGTCCTGGACGGCCGCGATGTCCCCCCGGGGGCCGCCTCTGGGTCCCCCCAACGCCTCCGCGTCGTCCGGCGGGGCCGGGAGCTCGCCGTGCCGCAGGTGGGCGAGCAGCGCGGATCCCCGTGCGCCCCGCTACGGGGGGGGGGGGAGGTCCCGCTGATCGCATCCCTCCGCCCCACAGCGGCCCCGTTCGGATGAGGGGGGGGAAGCCGGGCCGAAAGCCCCGCGGGCCAGGGGAGGAGGGCGGCCACCGGGGGACGACGCGTGTGCGGAGACCCCCAAGCTGGGGGATGGCAGCCCCCCAACCGCTGCAGGGTAAGGAGACGGCGGCACGGCCCCCCCGCCCCCCCAACCCCCCTTCCTCCTGCCCCACTGCGGGGCTGCCCCTCAGCGCCTGCCCCCCAACCCTGCTCGCAGGGGGCTGCTCCTGCGCCGCGTGCCGACCCCCAACGCCTACATGGACGACCCCTTCGGGCAGCCCCCCCGCTCTGCAGCCCCCCAGCACCTCTACTCCAACGCGGAGCGGCTGCAGCGCTTGGTAACCCCAC
>NW_018364759.1:14267-15690 GCF_002078875.1 Numida meleagris | reverse complement strand
GGGGCGGTGCCATCCACGTGCCCTCCCCGCACCGCTCCGGGCGGAGCCACCGCGCCGGGGCAGGTACCGTCGGTTCTGGGTTCGGTTCGTGTCCGGTACCGGACCCGGTTCGGGCTGCAGCCATGCTGAGCCTCCTGGGATCGCTGCTGCAACGAGCGGTGGAAACGGTGAGAGGGGAACGGGGCGGGGGGGGGGAAGTGGGTCGGAACCGGGACCCCCCCACCCCGGGCTGAGCGCATCGCTCTGCGCGCAGCCGGAGCCGCAGGTGGAGCTGCTGGAGGCGTTCACCGGGCACTGGAGGGGAATCACCGGGTACTACCTGGAGGCGACGGGTGAGTGGGGGTCCGGGGGGGTCCGGGGGGGTCCCCGCGGGATGATAGGAAGGGTTTGGAGGCACTGAGATGAGTTTTGTGTGGGGTCCTGAGCTTGGGAATGGGGTCCCCGTGCCCGAAAATAGAGGAGAAGAGATTGGAAGTAGAGTTCCCGTGTCCCGGAAGAGGGTTCCCGTGCCTGGACCAGGTACGGGGCTGGGGAGCACCGGGACCCACTGCCCATCAATGGACAGACTGGAAACGGGGTCCCGTGCCCTAAAGTGGGGTCAAATCGATGGGAAATAGGGACGGGTCGGCTGGAAATGGGGACCCCCTGCCCGAAAATGGGGTCGGATCGTCCAGAAATGGGGTCCCTGCGCCCAAATATGGGGTCAGATTGCCCAGAAACGGGGTCCCCTGTGCTGTAGGACCGTATGATGTGGATGCTGGCCCCAGTATGGGGGAGGGGATCGCTGGGACCCGGCAGGGGACCCCTAAACCCCCCCACCCCTTTTTGGGGTGCCCCTCGCTGCTCTCCCTTTGCCCCCATCCCCTGAGCCCGTGGCACTGGGGGGGCTTTAGAGATAACCGCTCATAAAGGGCTCTGGGTTATGGGGTGGAGGGCTCTGGGTTATAGGGTGGAGGGCTCTGGGTTATGGGGTGGAGGGCTCAGGGTTATGGGGTGGAGGGCACTGGGTAATGGGGTGGAGAGCTCACAGTTATGGGGTGGAGAGCACAGTTATGGGGTGGAGGGCTCAGGGTTATGGGGTGGGAAGCTCTGGGTTATGGGGTGGGGAGCTCTGGTTTATGGGGTGGAGGGCTCAGGGTTATGGGGTGGAGGGCTCAGGGTTATGGGGTGGAGGGCTCACGGTTATGGGGTGGAGGGCTCAGGGTTATGGGGTGGAGGGCTCAGGGTTATGGGGTGGAGGGCTCAGGGTTATGGGGTGGAGGGCTCTGGGTTATGGGGTGGAGAGCTCAGGGTTATGGGGTGGAGAGCTCACAGATGGGGGGGCCAAGCAGCCCAGAGCATCACTGGTGGTTGTAGGGTCAGGTACCCATCCCATTGGGGATGCTGATCGGGGGGGCTGGCCCTATGGCCCTATCCCCCCCCC
>NW_018364759.1:8776-10131 GCF_002078875.1 Numida meleagris | reverse complement strand
GGGCTATGGGGTGGAGAGCTCGGGGTTATGGGGTGGAGGGCTCTCAGTTATGGGGTGGAGAGCTTGGGGTTATGGGTGGAGAGCTCAGGGGTTATGGGCTGGAGCGCTCGGGATTATGGGGTGGAGGGCTCAGGGTTGTAGGGGTGGAGGGCTCTCAGTTATGGGGTGGAGCCCTCGGGGTTATGGGGTGGATTGCTCTCAGTTATGGGGTGGAGAGCTTGGGGTTATAGGGGTGGAGGGCTCAGTGCTATGGGATGGAGCACTCTCAGTTATGGGGTGGACAGCTCTCCATTATGGGGCGGACTGCTCTCAGTTGTGGTGTGGATTGCTCTCCGTTATGGAGTGGGCTGCTCCCCGTTATGGGGCAGACTGCTCTCTGTTATGGGGCGGACCGCTCTCTGTTATGGGGCAGGCTGCTCCCCTTTATGGGGCGGGCTGCTCTCCGTTATAGGGCGGGCTGCTTCCCGTTATGGGTCGGGCTGCTCCCCGTTATGGGGCAGGCTGCTCTCCGTTATAGGGCGGGCTGCTCCCCTTTCTGGGGCGGGCTGCTCTCCGTTATAGGGCGGGCTGCTCCCCGTTATGGGGCGGGCTGCTCTCCATTATGGGGCAGACTGCTCTCTGTTATAGGGCGGGCTGCTCCCCGTTATGGGGCGGAGTGCTCTCCGTTATAGGGCGGGCTGCTCCCTGTTATGGGGCGGGCTGCTCCCCTTTATGGGGAGGGCTGCTCTCCATTATAGGGCGGGCTGCTCTCCGTTATAGGGCGGGCTGCTCCCCGTTATGGGGTGGGCTGCTCTCCATTATGGGGCGGGCTGCTCTCTGTTATAGGGCAGGCTGCTCTCTGTTATAGGGCGGGCTGCTCCCCGTTATGGGGCGGGCTGCTCCCCGTTATGGGGCAGGCTGCTCTCCGTTATAGGGCGGGCTGCTCCCCTTTATGGGGCGGAGTGCTCTCCGTTATAGGGCGGGCTGCTCCCCGTTCTGGGGCGGGCTGCTCCCCTTTATGGGGCAGACTGCTCTCTGTTATAGGGTGGGCTGCTCCCCATTCTGGGGCGGAGTGCTCTCCGTTATAGGGCGGGCTGCTCCCCTTTATGGGGCGGGCTGCTCCCCGTTCCGGGGTGTCCTCACCTCCGCATCGAACAGCACCGCCAGGACCACGTAGCACGCGCTGCTCCCCAGTCGCACGGGGCCGCTTTGCTCCGCGCTGCCCCCGGCGCTGCCCCCGGCTCCGTCCCGCACTTCCCACGCTCTCCCGCTCAGCACCGCGTCCATCTCCTCCGCGGCCTCGGCCATGGCAGCGCCGCTCACGGGGTCGCGGGGTTTTGGGGCGGCGTCGGGGGGACCCTGCAGGCGTGGAGGCG
>NW_018364759.1:5468-6822 GCF_002078875.1 Numida meleagris | reverse complement strand
GAAGGGAAAGGGTCTGCTGGACTGGGGGGGGGCGAAGAGGAGCTGCGGGGAGCCGGGGGGGCTGTAGGACGGGAAGGGGTCCGCGGGCTGCGGGGGCCACGGGGTGCTGGACTGCAGGGTGCGGTACGGGAAGGGTTGCTCGGAGTGCGGGGCGCACGGCGGAAAGGGGCTGCGGGACGGCGGGGGGCAGGGGGGGCTGCCGGGCTGCAGGGCGCCGGAGGGGAAGGGCGAGCTGGATTGCAGGCTGCTAGAGGGGAAGGGCGAGCCGGGCTGCGGCGTGCATGGGGGGCTGCTGGGCTGCAGGGTGCGGGGTGCAACAGGGCCGGGATGCGGGGAACGCGAGGCGCTGCAAGGGTGGGATGCGGGGAACGCGAGGCGCGCTCGGGGCGCGGAGCGCAAGAGGGAAGGGATGCGGGGATCGCGGGGCGCAACGGGGGGGGGTTAAGGCGGCCGCGGGGTGCAATGGGGATGGGGCGCAGGGTGCGGGAGGGCAGGGTGCGGGGCGCCGGGTGCAAGAGGGGCGGGCTGCAGGGTGCAGCTGGAGCGCCGGGCGCTGCGGGGGAATCGTTGAGCGATTGCACGGTGCATTGAGGGAGCGGCTGGGCTTTGCGGGAGGCAGCAAGAGAAGGGCTCAAGGCACCGCGGGGTGCAGAAGGGGAGGGCTCCGGGGGGCGGTGCGGGGCATGGTGCGGGGTGCGGGGTCCCAGCGCTGCTCGCACGACGCCCGCGGCCCCCGCTCCCCCGCGCGCATGCGCCCCCGACTCACCGCGGCCCGGCTCCTCCACGCCCCGCCCCGCCCGCCTCCTATTGGCTGCCTCGCCGCGCCGGCTCGCTTCCTATTGGTTCTCTCCGCCGCCACTCTGCGGCGCGGCTGAGGGGCGGGGCTTGTTCTTAAAGGGACAGAGGAGGGAGAGCGGCGCGCGTTGCGCCGTTCTAATTAAACAGCGCCCGGGGCGTGGCTGTAATTGCGCGGTGCCCGCTGCACGGTGCTCGCTGCGCGGCTCTAATTTCACTGTGGCCCGAGCAGGGTTGTTGTAACCGCACGGTGTCCGCTGTGCGCGGGGCAGGACCCCTCTCCCCTGTGATGCAACGCACGGCATGCGTGCAGGGGGCAGCGCCGTGCACGGTGCAGAGTGGTGCACGGTGCAGTGCAGAGTGATGCACACAGCCCGGTGCAGTGCAGATTGCAGGGTGTTGCACAGTGCACGGTGCAGTGCATATTGCACAGAGGTGCACAGTGCCCGGTGTAGTGCACACTGCAGAGTGGTGCACAGTGCACGGTGCAGTGCATAGTGCAGAGTGGTGCACGGTGCACCGTGCAGTTCATATTGCAGGGTGATGCGGTGATGCACGC
>NW_018364759.1:0-1334 GCF_002078875.1 Numida meleagris | reverse complement strand
AAAATGCACTGTGCCAAATTTGCATCATGCATTGCTCTACATTTGCAAAACGCATTGCTCCACATTTGCAAAATGCACTGTGCCAAATTTGCATCGTGCATTGCTCTACATTTGCAAAATGCACTGCGCCACATTTGCATCATGCGTTGCTCCCAATTTGCAAAACGCGTTGCTCCACGTTTGCAAAATGCACTGTGCCAAATTTGCGTCGTGCATTGCTCTACATTTGCAAAATGCACTGCGCCACGTTTGCAAAACGCGTCGCTCCGAATTTGCAAAACGCGTCGCTCCACGTTTGCAAAATGCAGTGTGCCAAATTTGCGTAATGCATTGCTCTACATTGGCAAAATGCACTGCGCCAAATTTGCATCATGCGTTGCTCCCAATTTGCAAAACGCGTTGCTCCACGTTTGCAAAATGCACTGTGCCGAATTTGCATCATGCATTGCTCTACATTTGCAAAATGCACTGTGCCAAATTTGCATCATGCGTTGCTCCCAATTTGCAAAACGCGTTGCTCCACGTTTGCAAAATGCACTGTGCCAAATTTGCATCATGCATTGCTCTACATTGGCAAAATGCACTGCGCCACGTTTGCAAAATGCGTCGCTCCGAATTTGCAAAACGCGTCGCTCCACGTTTGCAAAATGCACTGTGCCAAATTTGCATCATGCATTGCTCTACATTTGCAAAATGCACTGCGCCAAATTTGCAAAATGTGTTGCTCCCAATTTGCAAAATGCGTTGCTCCACATTTGCAAAATGCACTGTGCCAAATTTGCAAAATGTGCTGCGCCAAATTTGCAACACGCATTGCTCCAAATTTGCAACATTTGCAAAATGCGCTGCTCCACATTTGCAAAACACGTCTCTCCACATTTGCAAAATGCATTGCTCCAAATTTGCAAAATGCACTGCTCCACATTTGCAAAACATGTCACTCCACATTTGCAAAATGCATTGCTCCAAATTTGCCAAATGCATTGCTCCAAATTTGCAACATTTGCAAAATGCGCTGCTCCACATTTGCAAAACACGTCTCTCCACATTTGCAAAACGCATTGCTCCAAATTTGCAAAACGCATTGCTCCAAACCTGCAACATTTGCAAAATGCACTGCTCCGCTACATTTGCAAAACACGTAGCTCCACATTTGCAAAATGCATTGCTTCACATTTGCAAAACGCATTGCTCCAAACTTGCAACATTTGCAAAACGCGCTGCTCCGCATTTGCAAAACGCGTTGCTCCCCGCTGGCAAAACGCGAACGCACAAGAGCTCTTTTGCATCCCTGCGGTGCACACGGGGGTGGGACCCCTCCGTGCTGCCCCCCC
>NW_018364758.1:25472-26868 GCF_002078875.1 Numida meleagris | reverse complement strand
GGGATAGGGGGTGGGACGGGACGCGGCCCTACCTGAGGGTGGGGCCGCAGGGCCCCCCCAGGAAGCGGTGCAGGTCGCCGTGCTCCATGTACTCGGTGATGATGCAGAGGGGCCCCCCCGGCCCCGAGCACACCCCCAGGAGCCGCACGATGTTGGGGTCTCGCAGGCGGCCCAGGGTGCGTGCCTCCTGCAGGAAGTCCCTCCTGCGGGCGCGGGGCATTGCATGGACCCGTTGCAGCGTTGCAAACCCCATTGCACCGCTGCAAACCCCATTGCATTGCATGGGGCCGTTGCACGCCCATTGCACCGTTGCAAACCCCATTGCACCATTGCAAACCCCATTGCATTGCATGGGGCCGTTGCACGCCCATTGTACCATTGCAAACCCCACTGCACCATTGCAAACCCCATTGCACCACTGCAAACCCCATTGCATTGCATGGGGCCATTGCACGCCCATTGCACCATTGCAAACCCCATTGCACCATTGCAAACCCCACTGCATTGCATGGTGCCATTGCACGCCCATTGTACCATTGCAAACCCCACTGCACCATTGCAAACCCCACTGCACCATTGCAAACCCCACTGCACCACTGCAAACCCCCTTGCATTGCATGGAGACATTGCACACCCACTACACTATTGCAAACCCCATTGCACCATTGCAAACGCCATTTCACCATTGCAAACCCCATTGCATTGCATGGTGCCATTGCACGCCCATTGCACCATTGCAAACCCCACTGCACCATTGCAAACCCCACTGCACTGCTGCAAACCCCACTGCATTGCATGGTGCCGTTGCACACCCATTGCACCATTGCAAACCCCATTGCATTGCATGGGGCCGTTGCACGCCCATTGCACCATTGCAAACCCCACTGCACCATTGCAAACCTCACTGCACTGCATGGTGCATTGCATGGTGCCATTGCACGCCCACTGCACCACTGCAAAACCCATTGCATTGCATGGTGCCATTGCACACCCATTGCACCATTGCACACCTATTGCACCATTGCAAACCCAATTGCATTGCATGGTGCCATTGCACACCCATTGCAACATTGCAAACCCCATTGCACCGCTGCAAACCCCCTTGCATTGCATGGTGCCATTGCACACCCATTGCACCATTGCAAACCCCATTGCACTGCTGCAAACCCCCTTGCATTGCATGGTGCCGTTGCACACCCATTGCACCACTGCAAACCCCCTTGCATTGCCTGGTGCCATTGCACGCCCAACTGCAAAACCCGTTGCACATTTCCAAGACCCACTCTGCATTTGCAAACCCCTTGCACTGCACAGGGACCATTGCACGCCCCCCACATTGCACGGGGGCACTGCACGTTTGCAATGCATTATCCCCCCCCCCCCACTTTGCACTTTT
>NW_018364758.1:22021-24127 GCF_002078875.1 Numida meleagris | reverse complement strand
TCCCTCCTTCCCTCCCTCCATCTCTCCCTCCTTCCCTCCCTCCCTCTATCCTCCCCACTCCTCCCACACCCCTCACCAGGCACGGGGGGCACGGGGGGCAGCGGGGGCCGGGTGGGCTCCTGGTACTCCCCCGGGCCGGGTGGGATCCTCTCGTAGCGCGGCGGCCCCCGGCCCACCCCCGTCGCGTTGTTGATGACCACGGTGTCACCCGGCACCGACAGCTGCACCCGCAGCTCCTCCTCCGAGGGTCGGCGCTGCGCCTGATGCGGGGACACCGCCACGGACCCCATGGATGGACACAATTAACGGCCCCACTGCCCAATTAATGACCCCACCGCCCAATGAACGGCCCCACCGCCCAATGAATGGCCCCACTGCCCCATTAATGGCCCCACTACCCAATAAATGGCCCCACCACCCAATTAATGGCCCCACCACCCAATCGACCACCCCATTACCCAATTAACGACCCCGTTACCCAATTAATGACCCCACTACACCATTGATGGCCCCACCACCCAACCAACCACCCCACTGCCCAATTAAAAACCCCATCACCCAATTAACAACCCCATCACCCAATCAATGGCCACACCACACAATTAATGGCCCCATCACTCAACCAACTATCCCATTGCCCAATTAATGACCCCACTACACCATTGATGGCCCCACCACCCAACCAGCCACCCCACTGCCCAATTAACAACCCCATTACCCAATTAATGACCCCATTGCACCATTGATGGCCCCACCACCCAACCAACCACCCCATTGCCCAATTAACAACCCCATTACCCAATTAATGACCCCATTGCACCATTGATGGCCCCACCACCCAACCAGCCACCTCATTGCCCAATTAACGACCCCATTACCCAAATAACGACCCCATTACACCATTAACGGCCCCATCACCCATTTGGCCCCACCACCTAACCAACCATCCCATTGCCCAATTAACAACCCCATTACCCAATTAATGACCCCATTGCACCATTGATGGCCCCACCACCCAACCAGCCACCCCACTGCCCAATTAACAATCCCATTACCCAATTAATGACCCCATTGCACCATTAATGGCCCCATCACCCAATTGGCCACCCCATTACCCAATTAAAAACCCCATCACCCAATTAACAACCCCATCACCCAATCAGCAACCGCACCACACAATTAATGGCCCCACCACCCAACCAACCAACCCCACTGCCCAATTAATGACCTCATTACCCAATTAACAACTCCTACACCCAACCAATGACCCCGTAACCCAATTAATGACCCCATCAATCACCCAACCAATGACCCCATCACACAATTAACGACCCCATCACTCAACCAATGACCCCATGAGCCAACTAACGACCTCCTCACTCAGTTAATGACCCAATCACCCAACCAACGACCCCATTACCCAGTTAATGACCTCATCACTCAATTAATGACCCAATCACCCAACCAATGACCCCATCACCCAATTAACAACCCCATCACTCAACCAATGACCCCATGAGCCAACTAACGACCTCCTCACTCAATTAATGACCCAATCACCCAACCAACGACCCCATTACCCAGTTAATGACGTCATCACTCAATTAATGTCCCAATGACCCAACCAACGACCCCCTTACCCAATTAACAACCTCATTGCCCAACCAATGACCCCATCACCCCATGATGGACACACTCCGAGCCCCCGCTCACCTTCCCCAGGATCTTCCTCCAGTGATGCCGCCAGAGGATGAGGACGATGACGGCCAATAGGAGGAGGATGATGGCCACCAGGCAGCCAATCAGGATGGACGTGTGGCTGTGGTCCGCTTTGGCCACCGGTTGCCCGGCCTTGGGCTCCCAGGGGGCTACCATGGAGGGGTGGGGGGGACACCGCCCCCGTTGAGCTCCACCCTCTGAGCCCTGCCCCTTTAAGCCCTGCCCCACTGATCCATGTCCCTTTAAACCCCGCCCCCTTTAATTTGCCCCTTAATGAGCCAACCTCTTGAAGCCCCGCCCCTTCGAGCCCCACGCCTTCAAGCTCCACCCCCAGGAACCCACGCCCTCGATTAAACCACGCCCCTCCCTTAAGCCCCGCCCCTTTAA
>NW_018364758.1:17681-18930 GCF_002078875.1 Numida meleagris | reverse complement strand
ACCACTCACCCCACCACCCTATCATTGACCCCATCACCCAACCACCGACCCCAACATTCAATGATCCCATCACCCAACCAACCCCCCCATCACCCCACCAACCCCATCACCCAACCACCAACCCCAACATTCAACGACCCCATCACCCACCCAACCAACCACCCTACCACCAAACCTCCCCGGGGGCACCCTGCCCACCCACCCGGCATGCCGTGGGGTACCTGCATGGCACGGAACACCCGCATCTGCTCAAACTCGAACTCGAGCTCCAGACGGGGCTGGGGGCCGGGGGGCCGCCGCCACCCCACGTAGTCGTAGCCTGGCCACAGCCGTCGCTCGCGGCTCCGCGTGAAATCATCCAGCCCCAAAACCCCGTCCGCCAGCTGGCCCAGGCCCCCAAAGAGCAGCCTGGGGACAGCGAGGGGGTGAGGGGAGGGGATTCCTGTCACCCATGGGGACACCAGGGGGGACCCTGTCCCACTCAGCCGGGTCACCCTTGTGACACCTGGGGACGGGTCGGGGACATTGGGGGGTGGCTGGGGGCAGTTTGAGGGCATTTGGAGAAGGTCTGGGGGCACCTGGGGGTGGCCATTGCTGGTTGGGGACGCTTGGGGACAAGAAGGAATGGTTTGGGGACAATTTGGGGACGGTTTGGGGACAATTTGGGGATGGTTTGGGAATGCCTGAGGGTGACCAAAGAGGTTGGGGACACCTGGGGACAGTTTGGGGGATGATTTGGGGACATGTGACATTGGCCAAAGCTGTTTGGGACACTAGGGGATGGTTTGGGGACACTAAGGGATGGTTTGGGGACAGTCTGGGGACACCAAGGGATGGTTTAGGGGCACATGAAGTTGGCCAAAGCTGCTGGGGACATTTGGGGACAGTTTGGGGACACCACGGGATGGTTTGGGGACAATTTGGGAACACTTGGGGATGATTTGGGGACATGTGAGAATGGCCAAAACTGCTGGGGACACTTGGGGACATTTGGGGACACCATGGGATGGTTTGGGGACAATTTGGGGACAATTTGGGGACACTTAGGGATGATATGGGGACACGTGAAGTTGGCCAAAGCTTCTGGGGACACTTGGGGACAGTTTGGGGACACCAAGGGATGGTTTGGGGACAGTTTGGGGACAATTTGGGGACACTTAGGGATGATTTGGGGACATGTGAGAATGGCCAAAACTGCTGGGGACACTTGGGGACAGTTTGGGGACACCATGGGATGGTTTGGGGACAA
>NW_018364758.1:11035-13609 GCF_002078875.1 Numida meleagris | reverse complement strand
TCCCCCCCACCGAGGTCCCCACCGTGTCCCCAGGGTCCCCCCCCAAGGTCCTCGACACAGGTGCCCCCACGTGCCCACTATGTCCCCAGGGTCCCCCCCCCGAGGTCCTCGACACAGCTGCCCCCGAGGTCCCCACCGTGTCCCAAGGGTCCCCCCCACCGACGTCCCCACCGTGTCCCCAGGGTCCCCCCCCAAGGTCCTTGACACAGGTGCCACCAAGGTCCCCACCATGTCCCCAGGGTCCCCCCACCGACATCCCCACCGTGTCCCCAGGGTGTCCCCCCCGAGGTCCCCACCGTGTCCCCAGGGTCCCCCCCACCGAGGTCCCCACCGTGTCCCCAGGGTCCCCCCCCACCAAGGTCCCCACCAGGTCCCCAGGGTTCCCATCCCGAGGTCCTCAACACAGGTGCCCCTAAGGTCCCCGCCGCGTCCCCGCGTCCCCTCCCCGTGTCACCTCGGTGCCCCAGCGGTCTCGCCATGGCAGCCAGCGGCGCCGGTCGCGGCTGTAGCGGAGGCGGTAGGTGCGGGCGAACTCTTTGCCGTGGCCGCCCGCGTGCCGTCCCTGCGTCCCCACCAACGTCACCAGGTGGAGGTGGCCCAGGTCCACCTCCAGGAACTCGTCCTCGTCCGGGAACACGGGGCCGGCGGGACACCAGGCGCCGTCACCGTCGTTGCGACCCAACCTGGGGACGAGGGGATGGGTTGGGGACGTCTTGGGGACGTGGGGACTTCATCATCTTGGGGGGTGGGAATCCTGGCGGGACGTGGGGACGTCTTGGGGACGTGGGGACATCTTGGGGACACGGGGACATCTTGGGGGATGTGAATCCTGGAGGGACATGGGGACATCTTGGGGACGTCTTGGGGACATCGTCTTGGGGACATCTTGGGGACATGGGGACACTTGGGGACGTGAATCCTATTGGGACATGGGGACATCTTGGGGACATGGGGACACTTGGGGGATGTGACTCCTGGGGGGACATGGGGACATCTTGGGGACGTCTTGGGGACATGGGGACACTTGGGGATGTGACTCCTGGGGGGATATGAGGACATCTTGGGGACATCTTGGGGGATGAGAATCCTGGGGGGACGTGGGGACATCTTGGGGACATGGAGACACTTGGGGGATGTGAATCCTGGAGGGACATGGGGACGTCTTGGGGGCATCTTGGGGACATCGTCTTGGGGACATCTTGGGGACATGGAGACACTTGGGGATGTGAATCCTGGGGGGATATGGGGACATCTTGGGGACATCTTGGGGACATCTTGGGGACATGGGGACACTTGGGGAATGTGACTCCTGGGGGGACATGGGGACATCTTGGAGGATGTGAATCCTGGGGGGACATGGGGACATCTCGGGGACATTGTTTTGGGGACATCTTGGCAACATGGGGACACTTGGGGATGTGACTCCTGGGGGGACATTTGGGACATCTTGGGGACATCTTGGGGGATGTGAATCCTATGGGGACACGGGGACATCTTGGGGACGTCTTGGGGACATCTTGGGGACATCTTGGGGNCCCCATAACCCAACCATTCTCCCCATAACCCAACTGTCGGCCCCATAACTCAACCGTTGGCCTCATCACCCGATCAATAAACCCATCACCCAACCACCGACCCCATTACCCAATTAATGACCTCATTACCCAATTAATCACCCCATCACCCAACCAACCACCCCATTACCCAGTTAATGACTTCATTACCCAATTAACAACCCCATCACCCAACCACTGACCCAATCACCCAGTCAACCCCCCCAGCACTCCAACAATGACCCCATTACCCAACCACTGACTCCATCACCCAACCAAACACTCCACTACCCAATTAATGACTTCATTACCCAATTAACAACCCCACCACCCAACCACGAACCCCATCACCCAGCCATTCACCCCATCACCCCACCAACCACCCCACCAACCAATGATCCCATCACCCAACCAACCCCCCCATCACCCAATCACCAACCCCAACATTCAACGACCCCATCACCCAACCAATCACCCCACCACCCCATCACTGACCCCATCACCCAACCACTTACCCCATCACCCAATCAACCCCCCCATCACCCAACCACCGACCCCATCACCCAACCACCGACCCCATCACCCAATCAACCCCCCCATCACCCAAACAATGACCCCATCACCCAACCACCGACCCCATCACCCAACCAATCACCCCACCACACATCACTGACCCCATCACCCAACCAACCAATCCATCACCCAACCACTGACCCCATCACCCAACCACAGACCCCATCACCCAACCACCGACCCCATCACCCAACCACAGACCCCATCACCCAACCACCGACCCCATCACCCAAACAACCACTCCATCACCCAACCAAACACCCCATCACCCAACCAACCCCCCCACCACCCAACCACTGACCCCACCACCCAACCACTCACCCCATCACCCAAACAATGACCCCATCACCCAACCACCGACCCCATCACCCAACCACCGACCCCATCACCCAAACAATGACCCCATCACCCAAACAATGACCCCATCACCCAACCACTGACCCCACCA
>NW_018364758.1:6850-8352 GCF_002078875.1 Numida meleagris | reverse complement strand
CGGTGACACGGAGTGACATGGGGTGACACGGGGCAATACGGGATGACACAGGAGGACGTGGTGGGACATGGTGACACGGGGGCACACGGGGTGACACGGAGGGACACGGGGTGACACGGGGGGACACGGGGTGACACGAGGGGGACACGAGGTGACACGAGGGGACACTGACCATCCCAGGGGCAGCCGTAGAGCTCCAGGCGCAGGCAGACGCTCATGGCGCGGGGGGCGCGGGGGTAGACCCGCAGGGCCACCGCCACCGGGGGGGGGGACAGGTCCTTCAGGACCACCCCCTGCGGGTCCTCGTTGCCACCGATCACCTGAGGGGTCACCGGGGGGTCCCCGAGGTCACCCGTGGCATCTCAGCACCCCAAGGTCACCATGGGTGTCCCCAAGGTGTCCCCAAGGGGTCCCCGAGGTCGCCCGTGGCATCTCGCCACCTCGATGTCCCCAGGATGTCCCCAAGGTCGCCCATGTCACCTTGGCATCCCAATGTCCCTAAGGGGTCCCCAATGTCACCCGTGGCATCTCACCACCCCAATGTCCCCAAGGTGTCCCCAAGGTCCCAAGAGATCCCTGAGGTCTCCCATGTCATCTCACCACCTCAATGTCCCCAAGGTGTCCCCAAGGTCACCCATGGCATCTCAGTACCCCGATGTCCCCATAGGTGTCCCCAAGGTCCCAGGATGTCCCCAAGGTCTCCCATGTCACCTTGTCACCCCAATGTCCCCAAGATGTCCCCAAGGTCGCCCATGTCTTCTCATCACCCCGATGTCCCCAAGGTGTCCCAAAGTCCCAAGGGTGCCCAAGGTCTCCCATGTCATCTCACCACCTCGATGTCCCCAAGGTGTCCCCAAGGTTGCCCATGTCATCTCAGCACCCCAAGGTCCCCATAGGTGTCCCCAAGGTCCCCAGGGGTCCCCAGGGTCACCCATGTCATCTCATCACCCCGATGTCCCCAGGATGTCCCCAAGGTCATGCATGTCACTTTGGCACCCCAATGTCCCCAGGATGTCCCCAAGGTTCCCCATGTCTTCTCATCACCCCGATGTCCCCATAGGTGTCCCCAAGGTCCCAAGAGGTCCCCAAGGTCACCCATGGCATCTCACCACCCCAATGTCCCCAAGGTGTCCCCAAGGTTGTCCATGGCTTCTCACCACCCCAGTGTCCCCATATGTGTCCCCAAGGTCCCAAGAGGTCCCCGAGGTCTCCCATGTCATCTCATCACCCCGATGTCCCCAAGGTGTCCCCAAGGTTGTCCATGGCATCTCATCACCCTGATGTCCCCAAGGCGTCCCCACAGCCCCAGCGTCACCTCCAAACCCCCATGTGCCCACCATGTCCCCAGGGTCCCCCCACCGAGGTCCCCACCATGTCCCCAGGGTCCCCCCACCGAGGTACTCGACACAGCCACCCCCAAGGTCCCCACCGTGTCCCCAGGGTCCCCCCACCGAGGTCCCCACCGTGTCCCCAGGGTCCCCCCCCAAGGTCCTCGACACAGG
>NW_018364758.1:0-1092 GCF_002078875.1 Numida meleagris | reverse complement strand
GGGACATCGTGGGGACATCATCAGTGGGGACATCAATGGGGATGGAGACATCACTGGGAACATCATGGGGACGTCATTGGTGGGGACATCAGTGGGGATGGGGACATCAATGGGGATGGGGACATCATGGGGATGGGGACATCATGGTGACATCATTGGTGGGGACATCAGTGGGGACGGGGATGTCAATGGGGACATCATGGGGACGTCATTGGTGGGGACGTCAGTGGGGATGGGGACATCATGGGGACATCATGGGGACGTCATCAGTGGGGACATCATGGGGAAGGGGACATCATGGGGACACCGTGGGGACATAATTGGTGGGGACATCAATGGGGATGGGGACATCAATGGGGACATCATGGGGACATAATTGGTGGGGACATCAATGGGGATGGGGACATCATGGTGACATCATTGGTGGGGACATCAATGGGGACGGGGACGTCAATGGGGACATCATGGGGACGTCATTGGTGGGGACGTCAGTGGGGATGGGGACATCATGGGGATGGGGACATCATGGGGATGTCATCAGTGGGGACATCAGTGGGGACAGGGACATCAATGGGGACATCGTGGGGACATCATGGGGATGGGGACATCAATGGGGACATCATGGGAAAGGGGATGTCATGGGGATGTCATCAGTGGGGACATCATGGGGACGTCATCGGTGGGGACATCAGTGGGGATGGGGACATCAATGGGGACATCAGGGGGGACACAATGGGGACATCATGGGGATGGGGACGTCAGTGGGGATGGGGACATCATGGGGACGTCATCAATGGGGACCTATGGATGCTATAGGTCCCATAGGACCCCCCCCGAGCTCTCTGTGTTCCCTATAGCTCCCATGCAGCCCCCTATGGACCCTATGGCCCCCATAGGTCCCTTATCGACCCTATGGCCCCTATAGGTCCCCCCCAGCCCCCATAGGTCCCATAGGGTCCCCATAGCCCCCTATGGATCCTATAGGTTCCATAGGATCCCCCCCCGAGCCCTCTGGGGCCCCTATAGGTCCCATGCAGCCCCCTATGGACCCTATGGCTCCCATAGGTCCCTTATGCCCCCCCTCCCCCACCC
>NW_018364757.1:22716-24297 GCF_002078875.1 Numida meleagris | reverse complement strand
AACAGAGGGGGGACATCGCAGAAAAAATGATGAAGGTCATGGGATGCACAGAAGGGCAAGGTGAACACTTGATAGGTCTGGCCTACTTGTACTGGTACAACAGCCATCCATGACCCTACCACCAGTGTGATGCAGAACCCCCTATTCATGACAAGGCTGTAACGCAGGGGGTCACATATGGCAATGTAGCGGTCGTAGGCCATGGCAGCCAGGAGGAGGCACTCAGTGCTTCCCAGCAAAACTAGGAAATACAGCTGGGCAGCACAGCCAAAGAAGGAGATCCTGACATCTCCTGTCAGGAAACCCACTAGCATTTTTGGGAGAGTGGCTGACGTGTAGCAGATCTCCAAGAAGGACAAGTTTCTCAGAAAGAAATACATGGGGCTGTGGAGGCCTGAGTCCATCACTGTAATGAGCACAACCAGGCTGTTCCCAATGAGAACAGTGACATAAACGAGCAGGAAGATTGTGAAGCACAAGCCTGGCAGTCCAGAGTGATCGGTAAATCCCAGAAGAAATCCAGGTCCAGTGGTGTGATTATTCAGGATATTTCTTCGGGGCATTTTCTCTATGTAAAACAATGCCAACAACACACCGTTAGAGAATGCCTATCCACCACCATGTAGACCTCCAGCGTGCAGACAGGCTACAAACACCGGGGCAAATTGGACTTCAGTATTAAGAAAGCTTGGCCAAAATCTGTACGTATGTAGGGAAATCTAACTTAGTCTGGCGGGCAGATTCAAGACGGTCTCTAGGCCCACGCAGTTTCTCATTTACACCCCTTCAGTGAGATGGTGGAGAAAACTGAAAGGGATAAAGCATGGGTCAAGGCAAAGAGAGTTTCATAAGCTGGGCTTACAGGAAGGAGGGAAAAAAACACAATACAACAAAACAAACAAGTAAAACCAGCAAACTAACCACACACTCACACACACACACAAACACAAAATCAAAACAAAACAAAGCCATAAAACAATCAAAACAAACCAAGTGATTCAAATCACTCATCACTTTCCACCATCAGACTGATGCCAAGCTTGTCTTTGAGCAGGGATTTAATTAGTTTTAATTATGTTTCTAATTGAAGACGTTGCATGGCGTTACATGAGAAAGAAGGAAGAAAATACATAAAGAGTAGCCAGCTTAAGAAGAATCATGAAAAATATGAAAAAGGAGGAAAAGAGGGAAGGGAAAGACTTAATGCAAGATTTTAGTGAGAGAGATTCATCTAATTTCTCCTCAGAGATGAGAACTCATCCCCTGAAGCTCTGTCCACCACACAAAGCAGGGGCACTGCCTTACATCCGAATTATTCATTTTTCCATGGCTGATGGGTGAGCTCTATGACAAATAAAACAGACTGCTCTTTGCCATTGAGTCAAGGACATTGATGCACCCCTGGGACATTTTCACAAGGCAGAATGGTTGCTACCTGTGCATAAGTCACAAGATTTCAGGGAAAGAAAAGGAGGCATCACGCAAGCAATATTATGCAGCACAAAGAAGGTGATTAAAGGTAGGGCAGTGGAGATTCAAGGGTGATCTCCACAGGATACTCAGTTTTCCCAAACAGATCAG
>NW_018364757.1:18227-22166 GCF_002078875.1 Numida meleagris | reverse complement strand
ATGCATTTATTGTAAACAAGCAATCATTCATAGGTACATTTTCCATATGTCAACGTTGTCTCCTTCCTTGAACTTCCCCCAAACCTATAGTATATGCTTTTTAACTCCTGGGTACCTCAGTACTTCACACATTCACACACAGTGCATGGTTTGGACTACCTTTGATCATGGGAAACTGTCAGAGCGCTCCTCACACAGCAGCTGTCTCAACAGCAGCATTTCTCCAAGCTGAACATTATTCCTCTGAGCCCAGCCAAGTCACAGACACCTGCAGCTGCTTCTCACAGTGGCTGTCCTAGCACGGTATCTCGGAACTTCAGGGCACGCCAAAAGAGATTTACCACTGTCAGGAGCCAGGACATGAGAACAGTCTGCGATGCAGGAGACAGCGGTGACTTTGTTTTCTCTGTCACCAGGATGGGTGTCCCTGGACAATTCTCTCTCACTCTTGTTCCTACCTGGTTGTAAGTCAGGGAGCAATCCTAGGAGAGGCAACTGCAACGCTAGTGCTTCCAGCACTTCTCCCTTGACACTCATAGCAGCAGTAACAATTTTAGGAGGATCTGAGACACTTCCAGAATAACTACGTGTCTTTCAAAAGGTAAAGAAAATAAGAAGTAATATTTACCCGTTCAAAGGAAGACTGCCAAAATCACAAAAGTGGAAGAGAAAAAAAAATAACAGAAAAGAAAGGAAGAAAGGAAGTAATGAGAAAATCATAAAAGGAGAAAACTCAATCTATGTTTAACTCTATTTTGCAGAAACAGAACAGGCTCCTCTAGATGCCTAGGGAGCTGTCAGGCCATGAACCAGCACTGACATGGTGATGCTCACCTCTCTATTCCATTTCTATATCCTGATGGGCATGAGCCAGCACTGCACTCTTGCAGCCCGGAAGGCCAATGGTGTCCTGGGCTGCATTAAAAGAGGAGTGGCCAGCAGAGAGAGGGAGGGGAGTGTTCCCTCTACTCTGCCCTTGTAAGGCCCCATCTGGAGCACTGTGTCCAGGCCTGGACCCCCAGCACAAGGAAGACATGAAGCTGTTGGAGTGAGTCCAGAGGAGGGCCGTGAAGGTGACCAGAGCACCTTTCCTCTGATGAAAGACTGAGGAAGTTGGGATTGTTTAGCATGGAGAAGCAAGGCTCTGGAGAGAATCCACTGCTATCTTCCAAGACCCGAAAGGAGCTTACAAGCAGGAGGGGAACTGACTTTTTACACCGGTAGATAGTGATAGGACAAGAGGGAATTTATTTAAACTGAAACAGGAGAGGTTTAGGTTAGATGTTAGGAAGAAACCAGCAGTGCCTAGGCCACCAGCATCCATGGAAGATGCTGTGGGTAGGAAGCTAGCTAGCTAGTCAGGGCCTAATGTCATCAGTGATACAGAGTCACAATTTCAAACCACAGTCCCCTAGCGACTAGTAACTGAGCCAACATGGTTGTATGTTTTTATTAACTCACTCAGCCTATAAAGGCATAGAACACACTTTCATCCCCTCTTGATGATTCTGAGCTCAAAGAAACCCCTGATCAACTTCATCTTGTTCAGTCTGCCTTGAGCAAGAGAGATGGACAAGATGACATTCAGAGCTCACTTCCAACCTCAGTTATTCAATAATTCAGTGAAGGCACTTGTGTGGAATGCTGACTGTGGAATCTCCTGTGCCTGAGAAGCTGACAGGCTCCATGCCAGAAGAGGCCTTAAAAAAAACCATGGCCATCATGGGGGACTTCAGCCACCCTGATATCTGTTGGAAGAAGAACAAGGTACGGCACCAGCAATCCAAGAGTTTCCTGGAATGCACTGATGATCACTTCCTCTTCCAAGTGGTGCGGGAACCCATGAGAAGATGTGCTGTGCTGGAACTTGTCCTCACCAACAAGGACAGGCTGGTGAGTAACGGCTGCAGTGGCCACGAAATGGTGGAGTTCAAGATCCTTAGGGCATCAAAGAGGGTGCGCAGCAAGCTTGCTACTCTGGACCTCAGGAGAGCAGACTTTGACCTCTTCAGAGAGCTACCTGGCAGCGTGACATGGGATAAAGCCCTGGAGGGAAGAGCAGCCCAAGAAAGCTGGTCGGTATTCAAGGACCATCTCCTCCAAGCCCAGGAGCAGTGCATTCTGAGATAGAGGAAGGCAGGCAAGAACGCCAGGAGGCCTCCGTGAATGAATAAGGAGATCCTGGACTTACTTCAGGATAAAAAGAAACTTTACAGGGAGTGGGAGCAAGAATGAGTTACCTGCGAGGACTACAAAAAAGTTGTCCGAGCAGGCTGGGGTCAGGTTAGGAAAGCTGAAACCCAGATAGAATTAAATCTAGCCAGGGACATAAAGAGGAACAAGAAGAAATTCTACAGATATATCGGTGATAAAAGGAAGGCCAGGGAAGATGTGGGCCCTCTCTGGAAGGAAACTGGAGACCTGGTCACGAGCGATACAGAGAAAGCTGAGGTGCTCAATGACTTCTTTGTCTCAGTCTTCACTGGCTAGGGCTTTAGCCCCACCACCCAAGCTGCAGAAAGTAAACGTAAGAACTAGGAAAAGGAAGATCTGCCTGCTGTAAGTGAAGATCATGTTCGAGACCATCTAAAGAACTTGAAGGTGCACAAGTCCATGGCACCCGCTGAGATCCATCCCCCAGGTTCTGAGGAAACTAGTGGATGAAGTTGCCGAACTGCTATCTATCATATTTGAAAGGTCATGGCAGTCTGGTGAAGTTTCCACTGTTTGGAAAAGGAGAAACATAACCCCCATTTTCAAGAAAGGAAAAAAAGAAGATCCAGGGAACTTCAGGCCAGTCAGTCTCACCTCCGTGCCTGGAAAGGTCGTGGAGCAGATCCTCCTGAAGACCCTACTGAGGCACATGGAAAATAAAGCCGAGGTGACTGGTGGGAACCAACATGGCTTCACTGTCATGGGTTTATGATTTTTGTTATCGGTATTCCACATCATAATATCATGTAGTGCACTGGGAGTTAAAGAGTTAATGCTCCAGTTCCGTAGATTGTCGATATTTCCATACACCTGATTCTCAGAAGGGAAGAAGGACTACATATCCCAGAAAACTTCACTGTTCTGTTTTCCATTCAGAGGGAAAGATAAGACTGCTCATGAGTCACGAGACGGCCTCTTCTACTGCTCATCTCTGCAGTGTGTGGTCCCTAGCTGTCTCGCCGTCAGCATTAGAGTAACCTGAGCTAGCAGGGGTGGAGCTGGCACTGCCCACTCTTGACCTTGACCAGGCTGCTAGGCTGTAAGCAGGCACGGGGAGGGCAGAAGCTAGCTTCTACAGAGCACACAGGGCAAGCAAATGGTGTTACTGCCCACTGAGAATAGGGAGGGGAAGTCAGTGCATGAGCATGGCCCATGCTGCCCATACTGTACTGCAGCAGCAAGTGCGAGATGTGGGTCAAGCAGCAGCACATGTAAGTGCTGTCCCTCTTTGCTCAGGAGACCAGCTCTCCTATTGGAAGTCTCTGAGACCACAGGTTTAAACATGGTCTCCACTACACAGCAGGCTTTCCCCAGGAAGACTGTGGCGACGCAGATGGAGGGCCTGCCCAGAAATGTGGCTGTTCATGTCTCTGGCTGCAGGGAGTGCCTGAGCCTGCTGCTGCGTGGGGAGCATGGCAGGAACTCCACCTGTGTGAGGTGTGAGCAGGTGGATGAGCTGCTCAGTATGGTGGCGGAGCTCAAGGAGGATGTGGAGAGATTAAGAACCATCAGGGTGTGTGAGGAGGAGATAGACTGGTGCGAGAAAGGCACCGGGGTGACACCCCTCAAGCGGTGGTGGACCCTCTCCCCTGCCATAGTCGAGCAGAGGGAGTCAATCTGAGAGACGAGAAGGAATGGAAACAGGTCCCAGCTCAGTGACACAGGCAACCCTCATCCCGACCTACCTCAGTTCCCCAGGAGCCTCTATGTAATAGGTTTGAGGGC
>NW_018364757.1:15683-17042 GCF_002078875.1 Numida meleagris | reverse complement strand
GCCAACAAGGTGGACATCCTGGTGGGGCTCTGTTATAGACCGCCTAACCAGGATGAAGAGACAGATGTGGTATTTCATGAGCAGCTAGCAGAAGTTGTGCGATCGCCAGCCCTTGTTCTCGTGGGGAACTTCGACTTCCCTGATCTATGCTGGGAATACAACACGGCGCAGAAGCAGCAGTCTAGGAGGTTTCTAGAGTGTATGAAAGATAACTTTCTTCTGCAGCTGGTGAGAGAACCTACCAGGGAGGTGCCCTGCTAGACCTGCTGTTCACAGGGGGGCTTGGGGGCTGCCTTGGACAGAGCGACCATGAAATGGTAGAGTTCTCAATTCTTGGTGGAACCAAGAGAGGGGACAGCAAAACGGCGACCTTGGACTTTGAGAGGGCAGACTTTGAATTGTTCAGGAGACTGGTAGGGAGGGTCCCTTGGGATTCAGTCTTGGAGGGTAAAGGGGTCCAGGAAGGCTGGTTGCTCCTCAAGAAGGAAGTCCTGAAGGCGCAGGAACAGGCTGTCTCCCTGAGCCGCAAGATGAGCCAGCGGGGAAGGAGACTGGTGTGGATGAACAGGGAGCTTTTCCTGAGGCTCCAGGAGAAAAAGAGAATTGACGTCCTTTGGAAGAAGGGACAGGCAACTTGGGGAGAGTACAAAGAGGTTGTCAGGATGTGCAGGGAGAAAATGAGAAAGGCAAAGGCCCAGCTTGAACTCAACTTGGCCGCTGGGGTAAAAGGGAACAAGAAACTCTTTTACAAATACATTAACAGTAAGAAGAAGAACAACCTGATCTCCTTCTATGATTGGGTGACCCACCTAACGGATGTTGGAAAGGCTGTTGATGTGGTCTATCTTGACTTCAGCAAACCCGTCCACACTATCTCCCACAGTATTCTCCTGGAGAACCTGGCAGCCCATGGCTTGGACAGGTGCAGTCTTTGCTGGGTAAAGAACTGGCTGGAGGGCCGGGTCCAGAGAGTGGTGGTGAATGGAGTTAAATCCAGCTGGCGACCAGTCACAAGTGGTGTTCCCCAGGGGTCGGTATTGGGGCCTGTCCTCTTCAATATCTTTATTGATGTCCTGGATGAGAGCATTGAGTGCACCCTCAGTAAGTTTGCAGATCACACCAAGTTGGCAGGAAGTGTCGATGTGCCTGGGGGTAGCAAGGCCCTGCAGAGGGATGTGGACAGGCTGGATCGCTGGGCCGAAGCCAGTGGGATGAGATTCAGCAAGACCAAGTGCCGGGTCCTGCACTTTGGCCACAACAACCCTAGGCAACGCTACAGGCTTGGGGCAGAGTGGCTAGAAGACTGTGTAGGGGAAACGGACCTGGGGTTATTGGTTGACGCTCAGCTGAGCATGAGCC
>NW_018364757.1:11657-13128 GCF_002078875.1 Numida meleagris | reverse complement strand
GCTCAGGAGGGCACACGTTGTCCTTGTGACACTGGGGTCTCCTCACCTCCTTGCAGCCCTGTAGGGAGGCCAGTAGGTGTAGTGTCATTCTCCCTCACAGAATGCTACACACCCACATGCGTGGTAGACCGTGGGAAGGCCTTGGGCTGTCTGTGAGGGGCAGGACCACACTTCCAGAGGCTGCAGCTATGGCTTAACTCTTCTGTTTCATCAGATAAATCAAGCACTTAACTCAATATTGAATTCACCATTTATTTTTTTGTTGTTGTTGTTTGTTATTGTTGTTGTTTTAGGTCTTTTGTTTTCAAACAAAATACAAAGGTAAACCAGGGGCTTTACTCAACATACAAATCACCTGCACAGGGCCTTTGCCTGCCTGTAATCATGGCCTCCAATTATCTGCTCCAACATGTCTATGGGGAGGCTTTGCTGGTAATGGCCCCACAGGGACCAGTTAACTCTCCAACACACTCCAGCATTTCTGGACAGCATTTTGACTGTACCCTTATCATTTGGTTACAACAGTCTTCTCTCAGTACCTGAAGTTCGTGGACACCAAATACGCTGTGGGGCTCATTACAGTGCAGAAAGATCGAACAGGCCATTTCCCTCAAGTCTTTAAGACTTGAACTGATCTTCAGGGAGGTTATGATATTGTAGATAAAGAGTGAGTTTTCAAGTAGCATTGTCCAAAAAAAGGAGCTGTTATATTTAAGGGTATTTTTTATTACAGCAGACACCAAGATGTCATCAAGTGCGGCACAACCCTGTGACTCAGATGGCAGCTCAGGCAGGGAGAGAGAGGTACAGCCAGCTTGGGAACATCATGGTAGGGATCCATGTGGGAAATCTAGTCAGTGAGAGCTGATAACTGGACAGTGACTGCAACAAAGAAAGATGAGAATTAATGCAGATTGAGGAGAAAGAAACCTGTGGAAGAGGAGGGATGCAGGGGGCCAGCTGGTTGTGGCCAAATGTCTGGTCAGTGCTGGTCCCACTGGGTGTGTAGGAGGCATGGGAGGGAGCTGACTCCCCCCAGGACCTAGGACTACAACCTCAGGATAAGAAGCCTCTACTGATTCAGGTGAATCCCTTACGTATGGAATTGTAAAGGGCTGTCCTGCAGAGGCAGGATCCCTAAATCCCAGGAGCTGCCAGGCTCAGCACTCAGCCTGCCCTGGGAGCTGCCCAGGGCGCTGTTGGCAGACGTGTGGGGGAAAGGAGCACCCCAGAAGGGCTGCATGGGGCTAGGGGCTCACAGCTGCACTGCACACTCGGGGCATTGAATAGAGGCCTTTTCAAGAAGGTGAACTAAACTTGGGACTTTCTGCCCTGTATACTTTATACTACTCCTAGGATAGGGATGACTGGAGAAAGGAGAGAGGAGCTGTCTATTCTGACACATCACTGAGACTCCTGCACTGTAGCTTTGGTGATGAGTAGGTTTGTGAGCAGCATCCTCGTGTTCCAT
>NW_018364757.1:4259-8957 GCF_002078875.1 Numida meleagris | reverse complement strand
TTTACACTGAAAGAGGTTTAGGTTAGATGTTAGGAAGAAATCCTTCACTCAGAGGGTCGTGAAGCACTGGAACAGGCAGCCCAGGGAATTTGTGGATGCCCCATTGCTGGAGGCATTCAAGGCCAGGCTTGATGGGTTCCTGGGCAGTCTGATGTAGTGGTTGGCAACCCTGCCCATGGCAGGGGGGTTGGAACTAGATGACCTTTCTGATCTTTCCACCCCAAGCCATTCTATGATTCGATGATTCTATGATTCAGTGGGTATAACTTGGATTTCATAAAATTTAGTTTTACAGAACTATTCCTTTTGCTTTTCTTTGCTGTCAGTTAACCATATCCACCTGTGCCTTCCCGTAGTTTTTCTCCATGTAAAGAAGCTAGGAGTTATTCTAACTCATATACCAAACCTTTAATCCAACCCTAACTCCAACCCTAACTCCTAACCCATAACTTAAACTCCTAATCTTAAACTCTAACCTTAAACATTTTTGTCCTAAACTTAAACCTAACCCTTAAATCTTCCCCCTAAACACTAACCCTTATCACAGCCCTAGCCCTAACACTAACTCAAGTCCTAGCACTTCACCTAACACTAAATCTAATTCCTAGTGCTAGCCCTAGCCCTAGCCATAACTCTAATCTTAAACAGAATTCTAACACTTAACCCTATTCCTGACCACCTGTTTGGCAGCTGGTTATCAGGTGGGGTAAATCAGGCTGCTGCTCCTTCAAGTCAATTCCCAAGATGGATGGAATTCTCAGCATGAAAAGGACACAGCATGCTTGACAAACAAACGTTTCATTAGAGGTGGTCATCAAGGCCCTGTCATAGACAAGAAATCTCACCATGAGCTCTGGAGAAGTCAGGAAGATTGTAACAAGCACTGGAAGATTCAGGCAGCTCAAGGCTTCTGATGTGTGAGTGGTCTGGGGAAGCAGCATTTGGCAGTATGAAAGTCTGGGAGAGAAAATTGGGGTGTATCTGTGAGAAGTGATGTCTGAAGGCCACAGTAAGCCACTTCAAGCGTATCTGAGCCCAGAAATGGAGAGAAATGTGGGTCTACAGTTGAATAACGAGGAAGAGATTCATCCAGGGAATACGGCAGGAAGGAAGGCCCCTCCTGGGGCAACCAGGGAAAAATGAGAAGGTTCTATCTGGTGTGCATGGCTCAGCACGTGGGATGTGGAATATTCGCTGCAGACAGTGGTTGTGCTCAGCCATGCCCCATGAGCTAGCTCTCCCTGTTCTTCTCACTTTTACCTCCCACAATTCGACGGACTTTCAGGAGCATTCATGATTGTGGAGGAAGCCTAAATCTCCTAGAGTGGTGGCTCATGACAGCAGTGGATCGTGGGATTCTGTTCATTCCCTCCGTGATCTCTCAGTGATGGCTCTTGGTGGGGCCTGCTAACACCCTGACAGACTTGGGCTGTGCTTCTGACTTCAGGTTTTTAAAGGCTTGTTCAAATGTTCAGGATCTGCAGTTCAGGAACTTGGCACCAGAAGGCTCATCAATATGAAACACTGTCCAACAAGCCNGTGGGATGTGGAATATTCGCTGCAGACAGTGGTTGTGCTCAGCCATGCCCCATGAGCTAGCTCTCCCTGTTCTTCTCACTTTTACCTCCCACAATTCGACGGACTTTCAGGAGCATTCATGATTGTGGAGGAAGCCTAAATCTCCTAGAGTGGTGGCTCATGACAGCAGTGGATCGTGGGATTCTGTTCATTCCCTCCGTGATCTCTCAGTGATGGCTCTTGGTGGGGCCTGCTAACACCCTGACAGACTTGGGCTGTGCTTCTGACTTCAGGTTTTTAAAGGCTTGTTCAAATGTTCAGGATCTGCAGTTCAGGAACTTGGCACCAGAAGGCTCATCAATATGAAACACTGTCCAACAAGCCGTCTGATGTTGCTAATTAGAAAGATTTTTAGCAATGTTGCCAAAAAAAGGAATGGATTTCAATTAGGAATAACAATAAACTAAGGTGTTCCCCTCCCCTCAACTAGGGAAATCTAGACCCAATCTGTCAGACACTCTCTGGGCAGTTTTCCGCCCTGACACCAATTCCTGCTGTTTCTCTCATCAGCCACCAGGGTCTTAGAGCAGCCTTGTTAAACAGAGCTTTTTCAACTCCAGCCACTCCCTTGACATCAATTCCCATCTACCTGAATTGGAGAATGAGCTGTATGCATGGAAGGAGGAATCTTAATTTCCAGCAAACTAAAACAAAGGAGGACAGAGTAAAATAAAGACATCCAAGATACTCTTCAGCTGTATATTAAGGCCACGTTATCTCCACTGAAGGCCACTTTCCACAGTGGATAACTTGAGACCAAGAGAAAGCACATCTTAGTGTCAAGAGCAGATCTATCATTGTATCCCGTAAAACAGGCTCTGCCCCAGAGCCTGTTGTGTAAATATTTGTTCCTTCCACAAAGTGAGTCACATGCCGAGGTCCTGAGCTTGGTTTGTGGAGGGGAGCAAGAAGACAAAATGAGCCAAATGCTTGGTATTCAGCAGCCAAACTTATACTCACCTCATCATATCTAGGCTACAGGAGTGTCTACCAAGTATCCTCTGCATCTAGACCCACTCATTTCTCTTTCTCTCTGGGCCAGATTAATTTTTACAGCATTCAGGCTTGACAGTGATCTCCTCTGACATTGGGCACCTTCAGTGCAGTTGCCCAGAATTCCCTTTCTAGTAAACAGGGAGAAATCATTTGTTCACACTAAGATGCCTTGGCCTACTCTGCCTGTCCTTGACCTCTTGCTCCAGGTGGGCTCCCGTAGGTCCTGGGCCACTTTTCCCAGACCCACCCAGGGGCTTGAGATACATCAAGTGATTGGGAGGGCAATGGCCACCTCTTTGTTGGCAACTGAATCTACCCCTGCATCAAGGTGTTCCGCAGAAGTCAAAAGAATCTCTGTGTAATAAGTGTGTGCCATGGTTTTATGTTTTTTGGTTACCAGTATTCCACATCATAACATCATGTAGTGCACTGACAGTTAAAGAGTTAATGCTCCAGTTCCATGGGTCATCGATAGAAGAGAGGAAGAACTACATGCCCCGGAGGACTTTCTGTTGTTCTGTTTCTCTATTCCATTCAGAGGGAAAGATAAAAACTGTATGCAGATCACGAGACATCCCTTTTTGATCTTCCAGCTCATCCCAGCAGCGTCTCTCTCCCTAGCCGTCTTGCCACCACCATTAGAGTAAGGCCTTTCCGTTTTTGGACACATTTTATTTGATATATTAGCTTCAATTCCAATTATATTGTATTATATTGTATTATATTGCGTTATCTTGCATTCCAATATCTTATATACTAAATTAGCTTTCCTCCTCAGATCGTTGCTGCTGTTTAGTTTTAGGCCCAACTCCCTACCCTTTCCTCTTTACCCCTTTCCCTTTTCCCGGGGCGTGGGTCCGTGTGTCCCCCCGCACCATTAGTCACGAAACCCTGCCGAACCAGCCCATAAACAGTTGACATTCTTGGTGGAGAATGTGGGCACAGGCTGCCTTGGCTGGGAAAAGACGNTGAGCTGAGAAGGAAAGTCTCCAATCCGAGAGAGAGAATCTCCAGTCTCAACAAGACACCCTCCAATCCGAGCAAGATGTCTTCCCATCCAAGCAAGACACCTTCCAAACCAAGCGAGACTCCCTCCAATCCAAGCTAGACAGTCTCCAGACCAAACGAGTCAAACTTCAGTTTCAATGAGACGTCCTCCTAGCTGAACGAGACATCCTCCAATCCGAACAAGACAAGACTCCGAGCCAAGCTGAAGAGAAAGAGCATGGAAAATGACCAACCCGATCAATCACAGGAGGCACCAGAATTGATATCAGTTGCCCCTGTAAGAGGACGGAAAATGAAACGATGGTCGCCTCATTCAGAACAGAATAGGAGGAGGAGAAAGCAGAGGAAGAAGACACTGTAAGAGAAGAGAAGGAAGAAGGCCCAGGGGAGCCGCCCCTAAGTCCAGGGGAGGGGCCCTCAATAAGATCACGGTCACCAACGCAAAGGAGGGCAGCAAGAACTGAAAGAGTAGGAGGTGAGGAAGACATTGTCACCATTACTACTTGACCTCTGAAAATGACTGAAATTTGAGGTTTGAGAAAAGGCTTTTCACAGCAACCAAATAAACATATTGTCACATGGTTATTTCAATGCTGGGACAATGGGGCCAACAGTGTGTTGCTAGATAGTAGAGAAGCTCACCAACTGGGAAACATTGCTAAGGACTCAGCATTGACAGAGGTATTAGCAGATGTCAGGATGAGGCCATCACCCTCTGGAAGCGGATGCTTTTAGCTGTAAAGGAAAAATACCCCTTCAAAGAAGACCTGATGCCTGAGATAAAGAAATGGACTACTATGGAAAAAGGCATCCAATATGTGAGAGAATGCGCCGTGGTGGAAATGTTACATGACGCCATGTTCCTTCCTGGCAATACAAACCAAGAGCACGATCCTGAGAGAGTCAGGTGTACACCAGAGGTGTGGCAAAAATTCACAAGAACTGCACCAGAAAAGTACGCAGGTACATTAGCAGCCATGTATAGCAGAGGGCAAAAGAGACCCCTTTTAAATGAAGAGATTACTAGACTTCATGACTTTGAGCTATGTTTAACCCCTCTACGAGCTTATGTTTCAGCCATTTCAAAAGTAACTGAAAGACTGGACAGAATAGAGG
>NW_018364757.1:1979-3932 GCF_002078875.1 Numida meleagris | reverse complement strand
TGACAGAGGTATTAGCAGATGTCAGGATGAGGCCATCACCCTCTGGAAGCGGATGCTTTTAGCTGTAAAGGAAAAATACCCCTTCAAAGAAGACCTGATGCCTGAGATAAAGAAATGGACTACTATGGAAAAAGGCATCCAATATGTGAGAGAATGCGCCGTGGTGGAAATGTTACATGACGCCATGTTCCTTCCTGGCAATACAAACCAAGAGCACGATCCTGAGAGAGTCAGGTGTACACCAGAGGTGTGGCAAAAATTCACAAGAACTGCACCAGAAAAGTACGCAGGTACATTAGCAGCCATGTATAGCAGAGGGCAAAAGAGACCCCTTTTAAATGAAGAGATTACTAGACTTCATGACTTTGAGCTATGTTTAACCCCTCTACGAGCTTATGTTTCAGCCATTTCAAAAGTAACTGAAAGACTGGACAGAATAGAGGGTAATCAAGAAGGTATGATGGAGGAACTGTCCACTGCGCTTCATCATGATGAAACTGATGAACCTGTGGTGGTATCAGAGACACTCGATGAGGATCAGGATTATCAAAACAGCCTACTTGAGGGGCTGAGCAAATTGGTTTCCTCCTGACCTGCATCATCCAATATCTAAGCTATTAAAAGAAGACGTCCTCCTGCTCGAGCAAGTGACAACATTAAGACTATGTCACGTATTGCCTTGTGGAATTACCTACATGAGCGTGGAGAAGATATGAAGTGGCATAAAAAGTCCACTGCTATGCTACAAGCACAAGGAAAAGAATTACAAGACAGATGAACCACCAAGGTGAAATCCTCCAAAAACATGATTGCTCCAGTTGCTGCAGGACATGGCAAAAGCCTTAAGGACCCTGATCAGGGCTCACAGAAGAAGAACGACAGAGAGAACAAGTAGAGGGGCCGTGCCCCCAGCCATGGGGGGGAAGGGACAATAGAAGATACTGGACTGTATGGATTCGATGGCCTGGCACATCAGAACCACGGAAATATAAGGCACTGGTAGACACTGGAGCACAGTGCACTCTAATGCCCTCGAGTCACCAAGGGACAGACTCAGTTTACATTTCTGGGGTGACTGGGGGTTCCCAAGAGTTAACTGTGTTGGAGGCTGAAATAAGCCTCACTGGTAAAGACTGGCCAAAGCACCCTATTGTGACTGGCCCAGGGGCTCCATGTCTACTTGGTATCGATTACCTCAGAAGGGGGTATTTTAAGGATCCCAAAGGGTATTGATGGGCTTTTGGAATAACTGCTGTAGACACAGACGGCATTAAGCAGCTGTTTTGCCTGGCCTGTCAGAAGATCCGCCTGTTGTGGGGTTGCTACAAATAAAGGAGCAACAGGTACCGATTGTCACAAAAACGGTCCACAGACAGCAGTACCGCATCAACAGGGATTCCTTGCTCCCCATTCATAAGTTGATTCGTCAGCTAGAGAGCCAGGGAGTGATCAGCAAAACCTTTTAACAGCCCCATATGGCCAGTGCGTAAAGCCAGTGGAGAGTGGAGGCTGACAGTAGACTACCGTGCCTGAATGAAGTCACAACCCCACTGAGTGATGCTGTGCCGGACATGCTAGAACTCCAGTATGATCTGGAATCAAAAGCAGCCAAGTGGTATGCCATCACTGACATTGCTAATGTTTTTTCTCCATTCCTTTGGCCACAGAATGTAGGCGACAGTTTGCTTTCACCTGGAGGGGTGTTCAGTATACCTGGAACCATTTGCCCCAGGGGTGGAAACATAGCCCAGCAATTTGCCATGGGTTGATGCAAACCGCACTAGAACACGGCGGTGCTCCTGAGCACTGGCAATATATTGATGACATTATTGCGAGGGGCAATACAGCAGAGGAAGTTCTCAAGAAAGGAGAGAGAATAATCCAGATCCTTCTGCAAGCTGGTTTTGCTATTAATCCAGACAAAGTGAAAGGACCTGCACAGGAAATTCCGTT
>NW_018364757.1:0-1876 GCF_002078875.1 Numida meleagris | reverse complement strand
ACCCTATTGTGACTGGCCCAGGGGCTCCATGTCTACTTGGTATCGATTACCTCAGAAGGGGGTATTTTAAGGATCCCAAAGGGTATTGATGGGCTTTTGGAATAACTGCTGTAGACACAGACGGCATTAAGCAGCTGTTTTGCCTGGCCTGTCAGAAGATCCGCCTGTTGTGGGGTTGCTACAAATAAAGGAGCAACAGGTACCGATTGTCACAAAAACGGTCCACAGACAGCAGTACCGCATCAACAGGGATTCCTTGCTCCCCATTCATAAGTTGATTCGTCAGCTAGAGAGCCAGGGAGTGATCAGCAAAACCTTTTAACAGCCCCATATGGCCAGTGCGTAAAGCCAGTGGAGAGTGGAGGCTGACAGTAGACTACCGTGCCTGAATGAAGTCACAACCCCACTGAGTGATGCTGTGCCGGACATGCTAGAACTCCAGTATGATCTGGAATCAAAAGCAGCCAAGTGGTATGCCATCACTGACATTGCTAATGTTTTTTCTCCATTCCTTTGGCCACAGAATGTAGGCGACAGTTTGCTTTCACCTGGAGGGGTGTTCAGTATACCTGGAACCATTTGCCCCAGGGGTGGAAACATAGCCCAGCAATTTGCCATGGGTTGATGCAAACCGCACTAGAACACGGCGGTGCTCCTGAGCACTGGCAATATATTGATGACATTATTGCGAGGGGCAATACAGCAGAGGAAGTTCTCAAGAAAGGAGAGAGAATAATCCAGATCCTTCTGCAAGCTGGTTTTGCTATTAATCCAGACAAAGTGAAAGGACCTGCACAGGAAATTCCGTTTCTAGGTACAAAGTGGCAAGATGGACATTGTCATATCCCAGTGGATGTGGTCAGTAAAATCACTGCCATGTCTCGGCTCGCTAGAAAGGAAGAGACACAATCTTTTCTGGGCGTAGTGGGCTTTTGGAGCATGCATGTTCCAAACTATAGCCTCATTGTAAGCCCCTTTAATCAGGTGACATGGAAGAAGAATCATTTTACGTGGGGCCCTGAGCAGCAGCAGGCCTTTGAGCAAATTAAACATGAGATAGCCTGTACTGTGGCGCTGGGGCCAGTATGGATGGGACAGGATGTAAAGAACATCCTCTACACTGCTGCTGGAGAGAAAGGTCCCACCTGGAGTCTGTGGCAAAGAGCCTCAGGAGAGACCCCAAGCCGACCCCTGGGATTCTGGAGTCGAGCGTACAGGGGGTCCGAAGAGGGCTACACTCCAACTGAGAAGGAGATCTTAGCCGCGTATGAGAGGATTTGGGCTGCTTCCAAAGTAATTGGAACCGAAACGCAGCTCCTTCTAGCACCTCGGCTGCCAGTGCTCAACTGGATGTTCAAGAGAAAGGTTCCCTCTACCCATCATGCTACTGATGCCACTTGGAGTAAATGGATTACGCTGATTACACAATGAATTCAAATGGGGAACCTCAGCCATCCGGGAATCTTAGAAGTGATCATAGACTGGCCTGAGGGCAAAAAGTTTGGAACATCACCAGCAGAAGAGGTATCACGTGCCCAAGAGGCCCCACCATACAATGAATTACCAGACAATGAAAAGAAATTTGCCCTGTTCACTGATGGATCATGTCGTATTGTAAGGAAGCATAGCACGTTTAGCTGAGCCCAGGAAGACTCGCAGACACCTTCCCAAGGTCAAAGCAAAAACCTTCAAGCTCAAAAGGGATCACTTGCAAGGCAAACATGCACTGGAGAGCACTCTGAAATCTCTGTGCTGTGGGGATGAGCTGCTTGTGCACCCTATGGGTTTGCACTGCCTTCTGCTCCCACCACCTCCTGAAGCTTGGCATGTTGCATTTAGGAAGAACAAGGTAAGATTTTTGTAGTTCCCCACTTTA
>NW_018364756.1:34437-36039 GCF_002078875.1 Numida meleagris | reverse complement strand
ACGGGGCCCGTGGGTGGGGGGCCCCATGCAGCACCCCATGGGGGGGTCTTACCCAAGGGCCCCCAGGGCTCGCCTTCGCGCTTGCCCTCGCCCAGGCGCTGGGAGTCGGAGCTGAGGCTGTTCTCGGCCGAGAGCTGGTCGGTGCTCACGAAGCTGTGCCTGCAGAGGGACGGCGCTCAGTCCCCCCCCCGGGGCCGATGGGGCGCGGGTCAGCGGCTCTGCTCCCCCCGTTACCTCCTGTACAGCTTGCTGTCCGAGCCGCTCTCGTTGCCGTTGAGCGTCCCCAGCGAGGGCCACTGGTTCACCAGGGGCGTCACCATCTCCTTGGACAGCTGCGCCAGCTGCGGGTTCTCGCAGGGGATCAGCCCCGTCCTGCGGCACACAACGGGGCTCAGCGTGGGGGGGGGCGGTGGGCAAGGGGGGCCCACAACCCGCTGTGTCCCACGGGTGGGTGGGGCGCTGGGGGGACAGCGTGTCCTCTGGACACACGCAGCACTGGGGGCCCATCGCATCTCCCAGGGCACGCGGAGCACCCGGCACCCACCACCCATAGCAGCGTGCGGTGCGGGACGGGGACGGGAGCCCACTCACAGCTGCTCCTGCAGCTCCAGGATGACGCCCTCCAGCTCCCTCTTCTCCAGCTGGTTCTGCACCACCGCCTCCTCCAGCCGCAGCTTCAGCCGCTTGTTCTCCGCCTCCAGGTCCTTCAGCTGCGACTCCCGCAGCCGCACCAGCTCCTCCAGGTACCCCTGCGAGGCCTCCATCAGCAGGGCCACCCAGCGCGGGATGACGGGGACAGGGCTGGCTCAGCATCCCCTCAGACACCGCAGGGATGTGGGCAGCAGCAAGCCGCACATGGGGTGTTCAGGGCCATAAGGGTTGGTACCCATGTGGCCCCATCCCAGGTACCAATGGGATGCAGGAGTCAGCACAGGATGCTCAAAGCTGGAGCATCCCCTAAGGGTCACTATCCAGCTTCCACCAGGACGTGGGATGTTCAGAGCTGGAGCATCCCAAAAGGGTCACCATGCGTGTGGCCTCATCCCAAGGACCAATAGGATCCAGGAGACAGTACAGGATGCTGAGAGCTGGAGCATCCCATAAGGGTCGGTGACCGGGTGGCCTCATCCCAGCTACCACCAGGATGTGGGACGTTCAGGGCTGGAGCATCCCACTAGGGCTGGTACCCAGGTGACTCTGTCCCGGGTACCAATGGGATGCAGGAGGAAGCTCAGGACTGGAGCATCCCAGAACAGTTGGTCCACATGTGGCCCCATCCCAAGGACCATCAGGACATGGGATGTTCAGAGCTGGAGCATCCCATAATGGGCAGAACCCAGGTGCCCCCACCCCTGGGCGCAGGAGGCAACACGGGATGCCCAGAGAGCACCCCATGGGGGTCAGCACCCGGTGCCCCCCCCAGCCCGGTACCTTTTGGGCGTAAACGATGCGGAACTTCTGCTCCATCTTGCGCCACTTGTTGTACCAGCTGTCCTCGTCGGTGACCAGCGGCAGGTAGGGGTGCTCGGGGGAGCTGTCCTCGCTGGTGCTGCTCCCCATGCTGCCCCGCTCCTCCTCCTCGCTCAGGTAGTCATAGCTGGG
>NW_018364756.1:28866-30032 GCF_002078875.1 Numida meleagris | reverse complement strand
CCCCCAGTGAACACCATAACCCTAAAATTGGGCTCTGGATGGGGGGGGGGGTACACCCCTCTGCCCACTGTGCCCCACACCCTGGGTACCACAGAGCAAGCAGTGGGGTGCTGCCCCCCCCCATAGCACCCAGATCAGTCAGCCCACCCCAAGCAGTGGGGTGCTGGGGGGGGGGACCCCAAAACCTGCAGGGAGAGGAACACACGGCAGCGCCCTGATAACAGCGGGGCCGTTATCAGTGCATCCAGCCCGGCCCCCAGCGCTGAGCCACCGCGTCCCCACGGTGCTGAGGGACGTCCCAGCAGAGCACGTGTGTGTGTGTGTGTGTATGTGTGTGTGTGCACACGTGTGTGCGTGCGTGCAATGCACGCTGCTCCCCCTTCCTTGCACCAATGCCACCTGCAGGAGCGCCCTGCACCCCGAGCTTAAAGCACGCAGGTGCACGCATGTGTGTGAGCGTGCACACGTGTGCGTGCGTGTGCAGAAAGGAGCTTGCACGTTTGTGCTTAGGAATCTGTGAGCGTGCACTTGTGTGCGCCTGCACGGCTGGGAGCTGCACGTGTGGCAACGTGCGGAGGCCTGCATGCACGCGCGGGTGAGCGCGCATTTGCACCCAGGTGCACTCGCACACCTGTCACTGTGCACAGCCCTCAGGGACAGAGGGACAGAGGGAGAGGGGGATAGAGGGACAGGGGGATAGAGGGAGAGGGGGACAGAGGGACAGGGGGACAGAGGGACAGGAGGACAGGTGGACAGAGGGACAGAGGGATAGAAGGACACAGGGACAGGGGGACAGAGGGATAGAGGAATAGAGGGAGAGGGGGACAGGCGGACAGAGGGACAGAGGGAGAGGGGGACAGAGGGACAGAAGGACATATAGGGGCAGGAGGACAGAAGGACGGCCACGTCCCATTGCTGCCCACACGGCCCCGTCTGGGGAACCCCCATTTTTTTTTTTTTTTGGACCCTTAAATAAATAAATAAATAAAAATCCAAACGAGAGAACCCCAAATCCCGGCCATGGGGGGGGGCAGGAGGGGGGGGGATCCCCAGGAGTTCCCCCCGGGAATCCCGCAGCCCGGCACCCGATAGCAGTGGGGCACAGCGCGGCCGGAGCGGGGCGGGCAGTGGGGCAGCGGCGCGGGATGGGACGGGTGCCGTGGGGC
>NW_018364756.1:21576-22627 GCF_002078875.1 Numida meleagris | reverse complement strand
CCCCCTCTCCCCACGGGGTTCCCCCACGCGAGTGGGTGCGGGTCACGGCGGGGGGGGGAACCCCGGGGCCGCCTCGGGGTGGGGGCACCCACGGGCGCGGGGGGAGGGCGCCCCCTGGCGGTCGTGCCCTGGGGCAGCGGGGGGGGGGAACCCCACCCCACCCCTGGGCGTGGGTCCCTATAGGATCTGCCCCACGTGAGCGGGGCCATACGGGGCCCGACCCACGCAGGAGGCTCCGTATGGGACCCACGCGTGTCTGTGGGTCCCTGCAGGATCCAATCCACGTGTGTGGGGCCGCATGGACCCCACCTGTGCGCGTGGCTCCATAGGGGACGCGACCCACACGTGGGGCTCCACGGGAGCCTTGACCCCTGTGGTGGTCAGTATGGGTAGAGGACCCATATGGACCCGTCAGTGTGGTTCACACGGCTCATGCAGTCCCGCACTTGTGCACACGGGGAGGTTTGGGATCCCCCCTAGGAGCGTGTGACCAGGCAGGACCTGACCAGCACACGTAGATCCGTGCGGGACCCGATCCCTGTGTGCACTGATCCATCCAGGACCTGCCCCACGCCTGAGAGGCCATGGGACCCAGCCCCCACCCACAGCCCCGTGGGGACCTGACCCCCCCCCATACGCACACCATAGAAACGTCACCCCCCCCATCCACACGCCATAGGGACATATCCCCCCCCATACACACACCGTAGGGACCTGACCCCCCCCGTGCAGGACGTCCCTGGTGAATGGGTGCGGACGGGACGGGGCAGCGATGCCACCTCCCAGCGGGCAGCAGCCGGAGCGGTGCCATCTCCCAGCATTGGTTCCCAGCAGCAGGGCAGGGCACGGCCCCCCCCCCGGACCCCCCCAATTTGCTCCTAACGCTGTCTCTCCTCTCCCGCATGCTGCAGAGCGGGGCATGGTGCCGCCGGGCTGAGCGCTGGCACGCAGCGGGGGGGTGAGCGGAGCCATGGAGGGGCCCGGCCAGGTAGGGACACCCTGGCCCCCCCTCGCTTCGCCCCGTCCCGCTCACCCCACCGACCCCACTGAC
>NW_018364756.1:13349-14448 GCF_002078875.1 Numida meleagris | reverse complement strand
CCCCCCATGTGCCCGCAGGACACCGAGGACGCGTTACGCAGGAGCCTGGACCCCGAGGGCTACGAGGACACCAAGGGCTCCAGGATATCCCTGGGGGGGATGAGCAGTGAGTGGCGCTGATGGGTGGGGGGGCCAGGGGGGGGTTGGCACTGCATGGGTGCCGGTGTGGGGTGCTGCGTGGAGGGGCAGCACGTGTGGGGCGGTGCTGCAGGGGTGCTGTGGTTTCACGGTGCTGGAGTTGCGTGGTGTCCGGCACCGCAGCGCTGTGGATGCCAGCATCGCACGGGGGTTGTGTTGCACGGGCACTGACGTTGCATGGGTACCGGCGTTGTGCAGGGACGTTGCATGGGCAGTAGTGTTGCATAGGCGTGTTGCAAGGGTGCCTGGCATGGGCACTGGTGTTGCGTGAGTGCCAGCGTTGCACGGGCACCAGCATTGCACGGGTGACGGTGTTGCATGACGCCAGCAATGCATGGGCACTGGTATTGCATGAGCGCAGGAGCTGGTGTGACACGAGCATTGCATGGGCGTTGCAAGGGTGCCAGAATTGCACGGGCACCCACATTGCACGGGTGCCAGCAATGAACGAGTGCCAGCGCTGGCATGGACACCAGCATTGCAAGGGCACTGGTGCTGCAAGGTACCAGCGCTGCACGAGCACTAGTACTGCACGAGTGCCGGCATTGCACGGGCACCAATGTTGCATGGGTTCCAGTGATGCTTAAGAGCTGGAGTTGCATGGGCACTAGCGTTGCACGGACGTGTTGCATGGGCACCAGCGTTGCACAGACATGTTGCATGGGCACTAGCGTTGCACAGACGTGTTGCACGGGCACTAGCGTTGCACGGATGCTCTCCTTGCCCGGGTGCCAACGTTGCACGAGCACTGGCACTGCATGAACGCCCGCGTTGCACGGTGCTGGCGTTGCACGGGGGCCAGGTTTGCACGGTGACAGGGGGTGAGCGCAGGTCAGGGCCGGCCGTGCCCGTAACGCTGCCGCCCGTTGTGCGCAGGGGCCGTTGGCGGCACCGGGTCCCCTCTGCGGAGGGCGAGAGGCGAGCAGCTGTCCCCGCTGCGGTGAGTGGCTCCCGCTCGTGG
>NW_018364756.1:8521-10709 GCF_002078875.1 Numida meleagris | reverse complement strand
CCTCCAGGTCCCATTCTGCATCCCCGTGTCTGTCCTGGTGCCACCACCTCACTGCGTCCCTGCATCCCCATTTCCAGTGTCCTTATACCCCCCTTCCCAATGTCCCTATATCCCTAAACCCCAGTGTCCCTATATGCCCAAACCTCAATGTCCCTATATATTTCCCAGTGTCCCCATATCTCATTTCCGAATGCCCCTGTGTTCCATTTCCCATATCCCTAAACCCCAGTGTCCCTATATCCCCAAACCTCCATGTCCCTATATATTTCCCAGTGTCCCCCATCTCATTTCCCAATGCCCCTGTGTTCCATTTCCCACATCCCTTTATCCCCATACCCCAATGTCCCTGTATCCCCATAATTTCCCTGTGTCCCTATATCTCATTTCCCAACGTCTCGATACCTCCACTTCTCTATGCCCCCACATCCCATTGTCCCTGTACTCCCACTTTCCAACATCCCCATACCCCTGCAATTTCCCAGTGTCCCCGTATCTCATTTCCCAACGTCCCTATTCCCCCACTTCCCTATACCCCCACTTCCCAATGTCCCTCTACCCCCGTCATTTCCCAATGATGCCCCTATACCCCCACCCCCCAATCTCCCTCCGTCCCCACACCCCCGCGCCGCGTCCCTGCGCCCCATATCCCCGCGCCCCCCTGACCCATCCCGTGCCCCCCAGCATGCGCGGCGTTCCTGGAGCAGCCGACGTTGGCATTCGTGCGGCTCCGCGAGACGCTGCCGCTGGACACTGAGCTGGCCGTGCCGCTGCCCATGCGCTTCATGGTGGTGGTGCTGTGCCCCCTCAGCACCCGGCTCCAGTACCACGAGATCGGCCGCGCCGCCGCCACCGTCATGTCCGACCGGGTACGGCACTGCCACCGCCGCTGTCACCGCCGTCCCCGGCCCTGGGGGCTGCGCCCTCCAACAGCTTGTCCCCGTGTCCCTGTGTTTCTGTGTCCCCATGTCTCCACATCCCCATGTCCCCATGTCCCCACATCCCCATGTCCCCATGTCCCCACATCCCCATGTCCCCATGTCCCTGTGTTTCTCCGTCCCCATATCTCCACATCCCCATGTCCACATGTATCTGTGTCCCCATGTCTCCACATCCCCACGTCCCCATGTCCCTGTGTTTCTGTGTCCCCATGTCCCCACATCCCCACATCCCCATGTCCCCGTGAATCTGTCTCCACATCCCCGCATCCCCATGTCCCCATGCACCTGTGTCCCCGTATCCCTATGTCCCTGTGCCCCCATGTCCACATGTATCTGCGTCTCCCCATCCCCATGTCCCCATGTACCTGTGTCCCCATATCCCCATGTCCCCATGTCCCCATGACCCCATGTATCCGTGTCCCCATGTCCCCATGCACCCCTGTCCCTGTGTGACTGTGTGCCCATGAACTGCTGCCCCACCGTGTCCCCCTGTCCCTCTGTTTCTGTGTCCCCATGTATCCATGTCCCCATATCCTCATGCACCCCTATCCCCATGTGACTGTGCCCATGAACCACTGTCCCACTGTGTCCCCATGTCCCCGTGCCCCCGTATCCCCACATCCTTGTGGCCCCATGCCCCCACGCCCCTATATCCCACTGTGCACATCCCTGTGCCCATGTGTTCCATGTCCCCATGCCACCACCACCCCTTGTCCCCATACCCCGTGTCCCCCTACAGCTCCACATATTTGTGCCCCATGTCCCCATCACCCCATGTCCCCAAGTCCCCATGCTGCTGTGGCCCCCCCACACCCTCATGTTCCCACGCCACAGTGTCCCACGTCCCCACCTCCCCTTGTTCCTATGTCCCCATGCCACCACCACCCCTTGTCCTTGTGCCCCACATCCCTCCATATCCCCTGTCCCCATTTCCTTGTGGCTCCACATGTCACGTTCCTCTGTAGCTCCGTGTCCCCACATCCCCATCCCCTGATGTCCCCCTGTCCCCATGCCCCCGTAGCCCCAACACCCACATTGTTCCCATGCCACAGTGTCCCATGTCCCCATCTCTGTGTCCCATGTCCCCATGTCCCCACATCCTTTTGTCCCCATGCCACATCCCCGTGCCCCATGTGCCACCACGTCCCCATGCCCCTGTCCCCGTGTGTCCCTATGTGCCCATACCCTGTGGCCCCAGCATCCCAATCTCACATTGTCCCGCGTCTCCATGCCCCCATTCCCCCGCACCC
>NW_018364756.1:2544-5568 GCF_002078875.1 Numida meleagris | reverse complement strand
CTGTGGGGTGCAGTGGGATGGAGCTATGGGGTGCAGTAGGATGCAGCTATGGGGTGCAGCAGGGATGGAGCTGTGGGGTGCAGTGGGATGGAGCTGTGGGGTGCAGTGGGGATGGAGCTGTGGGGTACAGCAGGGATGGAGCTATGGGATACAGTAGGGATGGAGCTATGGGGTGCAGTGGGATGGAGCTGTGGGGTGCAGTGGGATGGAGCTGTGGGGTGCAGCAGGGATGGAGCTGTGGGGTGCATGGGATGGAGCTGTGGGGTGCAGTGGGATGCAACCCACTCTGTAGCATTTTCTGCCCCTCCCCAGCACTTTCCCACCTCATGCTTCTCCCCTTGGGGGCACTTTGGGTAGCGCCGTTGCCGAGGACCCCCAGATTCTGCCCCCGTCCCCTGGCCCGGTGCTGTCCCCACGCAGTCGGTGGCGATGGGACGGTGTCACCCCCCGGTGCCATCCCAACCCTCTCCCCACCCCCAGATCTTCAAGGCGCACCCGCTGCAGCGGATGTACGACGTGCAGAACATCGTGGACCCGTCGGTGCCCGAACCCAACACGGCGCTCCTGTCCCTCGTCCTGATGGCCGGCACCTTCTTCCTCGCCCTCTTCCTCCGCAAATTCAAGAACAGCGCGTTCCTGCCCGGCGTGGTGAGCCTGGGGGGGCCGGGGTTGGGTGTCGTCACCCCCAGGGTGTAGGGGGGGTCCCCTTGGCTGGAGGAGGGGGGGGACACGCGGGGGGGCTCAGTGTGGTGTCCCCACAGGTCCGGCGTCTGATCGGGGACTTCGGGGTGCCCATCTCCATCTTGATCATGGCCCTGGCTGACTTCTTCATCAAGGACACCTACACGCAGGTAGGGGGGTGGGGGGCACGGGGCGACCCCAGAGTGCACATGGTGGGGGGGGGGGGGGGGGGGTGCAGGGTGCTCCTTCTGAGCCTTCATCTCCGCTCCTGTGCAGAAACTGAACGTGCCCAGGGGCCTGGAGTTGACCAACAGCACCGCCCGGGACTGGTTCATCCACCCCATGGGCAGAACAGGCAACTTCCCCATCTGGATGATGTTCGCCTCCGCGGTGCCCGCCCTCCTGGTCTTCATCCTCATCTTCCTCGAGACGCAGATCACCACGTGAGGACCATGGGGGGCGGGGGGGCAGCGGGGAGGGGTCCCAACCCGGGGAGCGTCACCGCGGACGCGTCCCCTCCGTCCCCGCAGCCTCATCGTCAGCAAGCCGGAGCGGAAGCTGGTGAAGGGCTCAGGGTTCCACCTGGACCTGCTGCTCATCGTGGCCATGGGCGGCGTGGCCACGCTCTTCGGCATGCCCTGGTTGAGTGCCACCACCGTGCGCACCATCACGCACGCCAACGCTCTCACCGTCATGAGCAAGAGCTCGGCGTCGGGAGGGAAGCCCGAGATCCAGGAGGTGAAGGAGCAGCGCATCAGCGGGCTGCTGGTGGCCGTGCTGATCGGTGAGCGGGGTGGGGGTGGGGGTGTGGGGGTGTGACGGGGGGGGACCCATCCCCGCGGTGCCCGCTGACCCCCCCCCCATGTCCCACCAGGCGTCTCCATCCTGATGGAGCCCATCCTGAAGTACGTCCCGCTGGCCGTGCTCTTCGGCATCTTCCTCTACATGGGCGTCACCTCGCTCTTCGGCATCCAGCTCTTCGACCGCATCCTGCTGCTGCTGATGCCCCCCAAGTACCACCCCAAGGAGCCGTACGTCACCCGGGTGAGCCAGCACCCCCACCCCACACACACACACACCCCCCGCTCCCAGGGGACGGGTGGAGCCCCCAGCCCTGACCCCTCTCTGTGCCGCAGGTGAGGACGTGGAAGATGCACATCTTCACCCTCACGCAGATCCTCATGCTGGCGCTGCTGTGGGGGGTGAAGGTCAGCCCGGCCTCGCTGGCGCTGCCCTTCATCCTCATCCTCACCGTGCCGCTGCGGCGCTGCCTGCTGCCCCAGATCTTCGACGAGATCGAGCTCAAATGCGTACGTACCCCATCCCCAGCCAACCCCACCCCCACCTCTATCCCCATCCCTCTCCTCTCCACGTTCCCGTCCCCATCCCTGTCCCCATCCCATCCCGTTCTCTCCCTGTCCCCATTATGACCGCCACCTCCAACCCCTCCCTGCCCGCGTCGCTGTCCCTGTCCCCATCCTCAACCTTCATTCCTGCCTCCATCTCCATCCCTATCCCTGTTCCCGATCTCTCACCACGCTCTCCCTGTCCCTGTCCCCATCTGTCTCCATCCCGTGCACATTTCCATCCTTATCACCTTCCTGTCCCCATATGACTGCCATCTCCATCCACCCCGGTCCCCATCCCTGTTCCTATCCCCATTCCAATCCCCATTCATTCTCCTCCTATCTCCATCCCCATCACTGCCCGTCCTCATTCGTGACCCCTCATTATGTCCACCTCGTCCCCATCCCTGTCCCATCCCATCTCCATCTCCACCTCCATCATCTTCACCTCTAACTTCGCCCCCATCTCCATTATCTCTAACTCCATCTCAATCTCCATTTCCACCTCCATCATCTCTATGTCCATCATCTCTATCTCCATCGTCTCCAACTCCATCTCCACCGCCATTTCCATCTCCATTGTCTCCATCTCCATTTCCATTTCCATCTCCAACTCCATCATCTCCATCTCCATCATCTCCATTTCCATCTCCATCATCTCCATTTCCATTTCCATCTCTATCATCTCCATCTCCATCATCTCCATCTCCATTTCCATCTCCAACTCTATCATCTCCATCTCTAACTTCATCTCTATCTCGATCTCCATCATCTCCAACTCCCTCTTCAATTCCATCATCCCCATCTCCATTGCCATCATCTCCATCTCCATTGCATCTCCATCTCCATCATCTCAATCTCGATCTCCATCATCTCCAACTCTAACTCCATCATCTCCATCTCCATCATCGCCAGCACCACCCCCGTTCCCATCTCCATCCCCATCTCCATCTCCATCCAATTCTCACCCCACCCCTCGCCCACCCCCCATTCCTGA
>NW_018364756.1:0-1289 GCF_002078875.1 Numida meleagris | reverse complement strand
CTATTCCCAATGGGATTTCCCAAATCCGTTCCAATGGGATTGCTCCCGAACTCATTCACAACGAGATCTCCCAAACCTATTCCCAATGGGATTTCTCCGAACCAGTTTCCAGTGGGATCACTCCCAATCCCATTCCCAGTGGGATCTCTCCACATTCCCAATGGGACCTCCCAAACCAGCCCCATTGCACGTGGGTGCGCAAAGCCTCATCTCAATGGGATGCTGCCCCTCTTTGCCAACGGGAGAGGGGAAATCTCAACAGGGAAATCCCAAAAATGCAGCAAGGAGCAGGTGGGGGGCACTGCAGCCAACCCCCTCCCCGAGTGCCGTGTGTTGGGGTTGTTTTATCAGTGATGTGTCTGAAATAAATGATGGTGCGTGCTTTGTTTCCTCTTCCCCTCCCAACACAGCTCCGTCTCAGGCTTTAATAAAGGCATTATTACTACAGGACGGCAGTGGGGCTGCTCCTTCTGCTGGGCACGTACCAGGAACCCCGTGACCCCATGGGATGCTCATCGCCACCCCAAATATCCCCATGGGATCATTGCCACCACACCAGATGTCCCCATAGAGTGTCATTGCCACAATCCCGAATATCTCCATGGGACACTCATTGCCACCATCCCCAATGTCCCCATGGGATCACTGCCACCACCCCAAACATCCCCATAGAATTCTCATTGCCACCATCCTCGATGTCCCCATGGGATCATTGCCACCACCCCAAACATCCCCATGGAATGCACATTGCCACCACCCCAAACGTCCCCCATGACCCCATCGGATGCTCATTGCCACCCAAATATCCCCATGGGATCATTGCCACCACCCCAAATGTCCCCATAGAATTCTCATTGCCACCATCCCCAATGTCTCCATGAGATGCTCATTGCCACCACCCCAGATGTCCCCATAGAGTGTCATTGCCACCATCCCAAATATCTCCATGGGATGCTCATTGCCACCATCCCCCATGTCCCCATGGGATGCCCATTGCCACCACCCCAAATGTCCCCATGGGATCATTGCCACCATCCCCAATGTCTCCATGGGATGCTCATTGCCACCACCCTAAATGTCCCCATAGAATGCTCATTGCCATCATCCCAAATATCTCCATGAGATGCTCATTGCCACCATCCCCAATGTCCCCATTGAACGCCCATTGCCACCACCCCAAATGTCCCCATGGGATCATTGCCACCACCCCAGATGTCCCCATAGAGTGTCATTGCCACCATCCCAAATATCTCCATGGGATGCTCATTGCCACCATCCCCCATGTCCCC
>NW_018364755.1:27197-28556 GCF_002078875.1 Numida meleagris | reverse complement strand
TGACAGGTGTGGGGGAGTGGGTTGAAAGTGGGCGGGGCTAATGGGTATGAGTGACAGTGGGGTGGGGCGGGGCTACGGGCAAAGGGGGCGTGGCCTGAGGGTGGGCGGGGCTAAAGTGAATCGGTGTGGGTGGGTGAGGGGCATGGTGAGTGACAGCTGGGAGGGGGTGTGGCCAGAAAGTGGGCGTGGTTAAGATGTAAGGGGTGTGGCCTAGAGAAAGCACAGGGTATGGAACATGATTGACACTTGCGGGGCGTGGCCTGGGGGTGGGCGGGGCTAAGGAACATGAGTGGCAGTTGGGCGGGGATTGGGCGATGGGGGCATGGCCGGACGGTGGGCGGGGCTAAAGGGCAGCGGGGCGTGGCCTGAAGAGTGGGCGTGGTTATGGAATACGGGGTGCGGCTAATAGGGGGCGTGGCTAATTGATATGATTGGCGGCGGTGGGGGGTGTGGCCCGAGTGTGGGCGTGGCTACGGCTCAAGGGGCGGGGCTCTCTGACGTGGGGGGCGTGGCCTGGTGCGTGGGCGTGGCTTGACGAGGCCCCGCCCCCCTCCCCAGGCGCGGCACATCCTGTGCTGGGACCTGCGGCGCCCGGACGCGGTGCTGCTGGCGGTGGAGCGGCGCGTGGCCACCAACCAGCGCGTGACCTTTGACCTGGACCCGTGAGTGACAGCGGGACGGGGCGCGGTGACGCTGGGTGACATTGGGGTGACAGTGGGGTGACAGCGGGACGGGGCAGAGTGACACCGGAGTGATAACTGGGCAGGGTGTCGCTGGGTGACAGCAGGGTGAGAGCAGGACGGGGTAGGGTGACACTGGGTGACAACAGGGTGACACTGGGGTGACGGCAGGACAGGGTTGGGTGACACTGAATGACAGCGGGGTGACACTGGGTGACAGAGGGACAGGGTAGGGTGACAGCAGGGTGACAACAGGGTGACACTGGGTGACAGTGGAATAGGGTCAGGTGACACTGGGTGACAGCAGAGTGACGCTGGGTGACAGTGGGACAGGGTAGGGTGACAGCAGGGTGACACTGGGTGACAGTGGAATAGGGTCAGGTGACACTGGGTGACAACAGGGTGACGCTGGGTGACAGCGGGACAGGGTAGGGTGACATTGGGTGACAGCAGGGTAATGGCAGGACAGGATGAGGTGACATTGGGGTGACAGCAGGACAAGACAGAGTGACGCTGGCTGGACAGCAGAGTGACAGCAGCACAAGATAGGGTGACACTGGGTGACAGTGGCACAAGATAAGGTGACATTGGGGTGACATTGGACAGACGGACAGGACAGGGTGGCAGGGGAGCGACATTGCAGTGGCAGCAAGACAAGGCAGGGTGGCAGCGGGTGACA
>NW_018364755.1:19155-19952 GCF_002078875.1 Numida meleagris | reverse complement strand
GCATCATGTCACCTCTGTGTCACTGTCACCTCTGTGTCACTGTCACCTGCATCATGTCACCTCTGTGTCACTGTCACCTCTGTGTCACTGTCACCTGCATCGTGTCACCTCTGTGTCACTGTCATTCACGTCATGTCACCTCTGTGTCACTGTCACTAGTATCATGTCACCTGCATCGTGACACCTTTGTGTCACTGTCACCCGCATCATGTCACCTCTGTGTCATGTCACCTCTGTGTCACTGTCACCCATGTCATGTCCGCTCTGTGTCACTGTCACCTGCATCATGACACCTCTGTGTCACTGTCACCCGCGTCACTGTCACTTCTGTGCCACTGTCACCTGTGTCACTGTCACCTCTTTGTCACTGTCACCATGTCATGTCACCCGCATCGTGTCAGCTCTGTGTCACTGTCATTCACGTCATGTCACCTCTGTGTCGCTGTCAGCTCTGTGTCACTATCACCGTGTCATGTCACCCGCATCATGTCCCCTCTGTGTCACTGTCCCCTCTGTGTCACTGTCACCCATGTCATGTCCCCTCTGTGTCACTGTCACCTGCATCATGTCACCTGTGTGTCACTGTCACCCGTATCATGTCACCGGCATCATGACACCTCTGTGTCATGTCACCTCTGTGTCACTGTCACCTCTGTGTCATGTCACCTCTGTGTCACTGTCACCTGCATCATGTCACCTCTTTGTCACTGTCACCTCTGTGTCACTGTCACCTGCATCATGTCACCTCTGTGTCATGTCACCTCTGTGTCACTGTCACCTCTGTGTCACTGTCACCT
>NW_018364755.1:12458-13415 GCF_002078875.1 Numida meleagris | reverse complement strand
TGTCACTGTCACCTCTGTGTCACTGTCACCCATGTCACTGTCACCTCTGTCACTATCACCGTGTCATGTCGCCCGCATCGTGTCCCCTCTGTGTCGCTGTCACCCACATCATGTCACCCATGTCTCTGTCACCTCTGTGTCATTGTCACCCTCAATGTGTTACGTCTGTGTCACTGTCATTCACGTCATGTCACCCGTGTCATGTCACCCCTGTGTCACTGTCACCCATATCATGTCACCTGCATCATGTCACCTCTGTGTCACTGTCACCCGCATCATGTCACCTGCATCATGTCCCCCTGTGTCACTGTCACCTCTGTGTCACTGTCATTCACATCATGTCACCTCTGTGTCACTGTTACCTCTATCACTGTCACCATGTCATGTCACCTGCATCGTGTCCTCTCTGTGTCACTGTCACCTCTGTGTCACTGTCACCCGCATCATGTCACCTGCATCATGACATCTCTGTGTCACTGTCACCTGTGTCATTGTCACCTGCGTCATGTCACCCATGTCATGTCACCCGCCTCGTGTCGCCTCTGTGTCACTGTCATTCGCGTCATGTCACTGTCACCCGCATCACGTCACCCGCATCATGTCACCTCTGTGTCACTGTCATTCACATCATGTCACCTGTGTTACTGTCACCTCTGTGTCACTGTCACCTGCGTCATGTCACCCACGTTGTGTTACGTCTGTGTCACTGTCACTCGCGTTGTCACCCGCATCACTGTCACCTCGGTGTCGCTGTCACCCACATCATGTCACCCATGTCTCTGTCACCTCTGTGTCACTGTCACCTGCGTCATGTCACCCGCATCGTGTTACGTCTGTGTCACTGTCATTCACGTCATGTCACCCGCGTCATGTCACCCCTGTGTCACTGTCACCCGCGTCATGTCACCTCTGTGTCACTGTCACCTCTGTGTCACTGTCACCCATGTCACTGTCACC
>NW_018364755.1:10537-12448 GCF_002078875.1 Numida meleagris | reverse complement strand
TCACCGTGTCATGTCGCCCGCATCGTGTCCCCTCTGTGTCACTGTCCCCTCTGTGTCACTGTCACTCACGTCGTCACCCGCATCACTGTCACCCGCATTATGTCACCCACATCATGACACCTCTGTGTCACTGTCACCTGCGTCACTGTCACCTCTATCACTGTCACTGTGTCATGTCACCCACATCATGTCACCTCTGTGTCACTGTCACCCACATCGTGTCACCTGCATCATGACACCTCTGCGTCCCTGTCACTTCTGTGTCACTGTCACCCACGTCACTGTCACCTCTGCCACTGTCACCTCTGTGTCACTGTCACCTCTGTGTCAGTCACCCGCGACATGTCACCTCTGTCACTGTCACCCCTGCGTCACTGTCACCCGTATCATGTCACCTCTGTGTCACTGTCACCCATGTCATGTCACCTCTGTCACTGTCACCCCTGTGTCACTGTCACTCACATCGTCACCCGCATCACTGTCACCTCTGTGTCGCTGTCACCTGTCACTGTCACCCACATCGTGTCACCTCTGTGTCACTGTCATTCACGTCACATCACTTCTGTGTTACTGTCACCTCTGTGTTACTGTCACCTGCATCATGACACCTCTGTGTCACTGTCACCCACATCATGTCACCCGCATCACTGTCATCTCTGTGTCACTGTCACCTGCGTCACTGTCACCTCTGTGTCGCTGTCACCCGCATTATGTCACCCGCATCATGACACCTCTGTGTCACTGTCACCTCTGTGTCACTGTCACCTCTGTGTCACTGTCACCCATGTCACTGTCATCTCTGTGTCACTGTGACCCGCATCACGTCACCCACATCATGACACCTCTGTGTCACTGTCACCTGCGTCGTCACCCGCATCACTGCCACCTCTGCGTCACTGTCACCCGCATCACTGTCACCCACATTGTGTCACCCACGTCACTGTCGCCTGTGTCACCCTCACCTCTTTGTCACCACGTTTCCCGTTCCTTGTGTCCCCTGTCACCCCTGTGACGCTATCACCTCTTTGTCACCACTCTTCCCGTGTCTCGTGTCACCCGTCATCTCTGTCCCCTTTGTGTCACCTGCGCCGACTGTTGCACGTGCAACCTGTGCCCCGTGCCGCCCATCGTCCCGGTCTCCTCGGTCCCTGTCACATCTGTCACCTGTGTCCTTGCTGCTGTGTTCCCATCGCCTGTGTCACCCATGCGTCCTTGTTGCCTCTGTCACCCGTGTCTTCTGTCACCTGTGTCACTTGTGTCCCTGTCACCCGCGTGCCACCTGTGTCACTTGTCACCTCCGTCCGCTGTGTCCTTGGCATTTTTGTCATTTGTCACCCTGCCACCTGTGTCCTGTCACCTCTGCTGCCTGTGTCCCCGTCACCTCTGTCACCTCTGCCGCCTGTGCCCCTGTCACCTCTGTCACCTCTGCTGCCTGTGTCCCCCGTCACCTGTGTCCCCCGTCACCTGTGTCCCCCGTCACCTGTGTCCCTTGTATCCGTGTCACTTGTATCCGTGTCACTTGTGTCCTCTGTCACCTTTGTCACCTGTGTCTCCCGCTGCCCCCCCCCCGTCACCTCTGTCAAACCTGTCCCGTGACACCCGTTATCTCACTTGTCACCTGGGCGTCACTTGCGTCCCCTATCGCTTCTGTCCCCCGTGTCACCCGTGTCGCTTTTGTCACCCGTGTCCCCGCAGCCTGCACCCCTCGCTCCCGCTGTTGGCCACGTCCTCGGGGCAGCGCGTCTTCCCGGCGCCGTGGGACAGCGACGAGGACGGGGGGGACGAGGACGACCCCCCCCGGCGTGGGGACAACCGCCTGCAGCTGTGGTGGTGGGGGGGTGACAGCGCCGACTGCCACGGGGACGTCACCGAGCCCTGTGGGGACAGCAGTGAGAGCTATGGGGACAACAC
>NW_018364755.1:4128-7999 GCF_002078875.1 Numida meleagris | reverse complement strand
GGCGGTGTGAGTGTGACACTGTGGCACCGGGTGGGAGAGTGTGTGTGTGTGACAATGTGAGTGTGCGACTGTCATCGTGTGACTGTGTCTGTGTGGCAATATGTGGCAGCCTAAGTGTGACACGGTGGCAGTGTGTGGCGGTGTGAGTGTGACGCTGTGGCTCCGGCTGTGAGGGTGTGTGCGTGTGACAAAGTGACAGTGCGACTGTCAGTGTGTGACTGTGTCTGTGTGACAGTGTGTGACGGTGTGAGTGTGACAGTGTAACACTGGGGGTGTGACTGCCATTGTGTGACTGTGTCCATGTGACAGTGTGACACTGTGACCGTGTGGCACCAGTTGTGAGACTGGTGTGTGACAATGTGACAGCGTGACTGTCAGTGTGTGACTGGGAGCGTGTGACAGTGTGTGGCGGTGTGACACTGTGGCAGTGTGTGACAGTGTGAGTGTGACACTGGGACAGTGTGGCACCAACTGGGTGAGTGTGTGTGTGACAATGTGAGTGTGACTGTCACTGTGTGACTGTGTGTGTGTGACAGTGTGAGTGTGACACTGTGGCAGTGTGGCACCAACTGTGAGTGTGTGTGTGACAATGTGAGCGTGACTGTCATCGTGTGACTGTGTCTGTGTGACAATGTGCGACGGTGTGACACTGTAACACTGGGGTGTTGCTGTCGTGGTGTGACTGTGAGCGTGTGTCAGTGTGAGTGTGACACTGGGACTGTGTGGCACCAAGTGTGAGAGTGTGTGTGTGACAATGTGAGTGTGCGACTGTCATCGTGTGACTGTGTCTGTGTGACAATATGTGACAGCCTAAGTGTGACACGGTGGCAGTGTGTGACGGTGTGAGTGTGACCCTGTGATGATGGCTGTGACGGTGACACTGGGGGTGTGAGCGTGACAATGTGTGACTCGTGCAAGGGACTGACAGCGTGAGACAGCGCGATTGTGTCGGTGTGACTGTAACACTGGGGGTGTGACTGTGTAGCGTGACTGTGAGCGTGTGACTGTGTGGTGGTGCAAGGGTGACACTGTGACACCGGGTGGGAGAGTGTGTGTGTGTGACAATGTGAGTGTGCAACTGTCAGTGTGTGACTGTGTCCTTGTGACAGTGTGTGATGGTGTGAGTGTGACACTGTGACACCGGGTGGGAGAGTGTGTGAGTGTGACAATGTGAGTGTGCAACTGTCAGTGTGTGACTGTGTCCTTGTGACAGTGTGTGATGGTGTGAGTGTGACACTGTGACCGTGCGGCACCAGCTGGGTGAGTGTGTGTGTGANTGTGTGACTGTGTCCTTGTGACAGTGTGTGATGGTGTGAGTGTGACACTGTGACCGTGCGGCACCAGCTGGGTGAGTGTGTGTGTGACAATGTGACTGTGACTGTCATCGTGTGACTGTGAGCGTGTGACAGTGTGTGATGGTGTGACACTGTGGCAGTGTGGCACCAACTGTGTGAGTGTGTGTGTGACAATGTGAGCGTGACTCTCATCGTGTGACTGTGTGTGTGTGACAATGTGCGACGGTGTGACACTGTAACACTGGGGGTGTGACTGTCATTGTGTGACTGTGTCCGTGTGTCAGTGTGACGCTGTGACCGTGTGGCACCAACTGGGTGAGTGTGTGTATGACAATGTGAGTGTGCGACTGTCAGTGTGTGACTGTGTCCGTGTGACAATATGTGGCAGTGTAAGTGTGACACGGTGGCAGTGTGTGACGGTGTGAGTGTGACGCTGTGACGCCGACGCTGGGGGTGTGAGCGTGACAATGTGTGACTCGTGCAAGGGACTGACAGTGTGAGTGCAACTGTGACGGTGTGAGTGTAACACTGGGGGTGTGACTGTGTAGTGCGACTGTGAGCGTGTGACAGTGTGTGATGGTGTAAGTGTGACACTGGGACTGTGTGGCACCAACTGTGACACCAACTGGGTGAGTGTGTGTGTGACAGTGTGAGTGTGCGACTGTCAGTGTGTGACTGTGTCCATGTGACAATGTGACACTGTGACCGTGTGGCACCAGCTGTGTGTGTGACAATGTGACTGTGAATGTCATTGTGTGACTGTGTCCTTGTGGCAGTGTGTGATGGTGTGAGTGTGACACTGTGAGTGTAACACTGGGGGTGTGACTGTCATTGTGCGACTGTGAGCGTGTGACAGTGTGTGATGGTATAAGTGTGAATCTGTGGGACTGGTTGTGAGAGCGCGTGTGTGTGACAACGTGACGGTGTGACTGTCGTGTGATTGTGAGCGTGTGACGGTGTGTGATGGTGTGAGTGTGACACTGGGGGTGTGACTGCCATCGTGTGACTGTGAGCATGTGACAGTGTGAGTGTGACACTGGGACTGTGTGGCACCAACTGAGAGTGTGTGTGTGACAATGTGAGTGTGCGACTGTCAGTGTGTGACTGTGGCACCGTGACAATATGTGACAGCCTAAGTGTGACACGGTGGCAGTGTGTGACAGTGTGAGTGTGACGCTGTGACTGTAACACTGGGGGTGTGGCTGTCATAGTGCAACTGTGAGCGTGTGACTGTGTGGTGGTGTAAGTGTGAATCTGTGGGACTGGTTGTGAGAGCGCGCGTGTGTGACAATGTGACGGTGTGACTGTCGTGTGATTGTGAGCGTGTGACGGTGTGTGACGGTGTGAGTGTGACACTGGGACTGTGTGGCACCAACTGTGTGAGTGTGTTTGTGACAGGGTGAGTGTGACTGTGACACTGTGTGTCCTTGTGACACTGTGTGACGGTGTGAGTGTGACAGTGTAACACTGGGGGTGTGACTGCCATTGTGTGACTGTGTCCTTGTGACAGTGTGACACTGTGACCGTGTGGCACCGGTTGTGAGACTGTGTGAGTGTGACAATGTGGCGGTGTGACTGCCATCGTGTGACTGGGAGCGTGTGGCAGTGTGTGATGGTGTAAGTGTGAATCTGTGGGACTGGTTGTGAGAGCGCGTGTGTGTGGCAATGTGACAGTGTGACTGTCGTGTGATTGTGAGCGTGTGACAGTGAGTGTTTCCTTGTGACAGTGTGTGACTGCGTGAGTGTGTCCCTGTGACACTGTGTGGTGGTGTGAGTGTGACACTGGGACTGTGTGGCACCAACTGTGTGAGTGTGTTTGTGACAGGGTGAGTGTGACTGTGACACTGTGAGTGTGTCCTTGTGACACTGTGTGACGGTGTGAGTGTGACACTGTAACACTGGGGGTGCGACTGCCATTGTGTGAGTGTGTCCTTGTGACACTGTGACGCTGTGACCGTGTGGCACCGGTTGTGACACTGTGTGAGCGTGACAATGTGGCGGTGTGACTGCCATCGTGTGACTGTGTGACACGGTGGCAGTGTGCGACGGTGTGAGTGTGACACGTGGCACTGTGAGTGTGACACTGGGGGTGTGACTGTCGTGGCGTGACTGGGAGCGTGTGACAGCGTGTGGCGGTGTGACACGGTGCCCGTGTGCGACGGCGTGAGTGTGACGCCGTGACCAAGTGACACGGCTGGAGGGTGACGACGCGTGTGCGTGCGTGAGCGTGCAAATGTGCGACTGTGAGTGGCGCTGGGGCCGTGACACTGTCACACTCACCGGCTGTGAGTGACCCCGGCTGTGTGTGTGTGTGTGTGTGTGTGTGTGTGTGTGTGCACGTGTGTGACACGGGGCGTCGTGACCTCTGACCTCTGCCCCCCCCCTCCCCAGGCCCCGCGTTGCCCCCGAGGGGGCGGAGCCAGAAAGGGGGCGTGGCTTCCCGCGGCCCCGCCCCCTCCTCCCATCGCTCCGCTTTCCCCGTCGCCACGGCAACAGCCGCCCGGGCGGCGCGTGACGTCACGGCGGCGGCAGCCAATCCGGGCGCGCCCCGGCGGCCGCTGTCGGGGGGGGGAGGG
>NW_018364755.1:0-2240 GCF_002078875.1 Numida meleagris | reverse complement strand
ACCCGGTGTCCCCACTCCCACCCCAGTGTCACCGTGCCCCATCCCGGTGTCACCCGGTGTCACTGCCATGTCACCCAGTGCCACCCCACCACGTCCTGGCGTCACCCTGACGTCACCTCATTGTCCCCGCTCCCACCCCAGTGTCACCCTGCCCTGTCCTGGTGTCACCTGGTGTCACCACCATGTCACCCAGTGTCACCCCACCACGTCCTGGCGTCACCCTGATGTCACCTTGGTGTCCCCCCTCCCACCCTGGTGTCCCCCTGCCCTGTCCCAGTGTCACCTGGTGTCATCACCATGTCACCCAATGTCACCCCACCATGTCCTGGTGTCACCTGATGTCACCCCAGTGTCACCTGATGTCACCCGGTGTCCCCCCTCCCACCCCGGTGTCACCCTGCCCCATCCCGGTGTCACCCGGTGTCACCGCCATGTCACCCAGTGCCACCCCATCACGTCCTGGCGTCACCCTGATGTCACCCCAGTGTCACCCTCCCATCCCGTTGTCCCCCCTCCTGTCCCAGTGTCCCCCTGTCCTGGTGTCACCCGGTGTCACCACCATGTCACCCAATGTCATCCCACCATGTCCTGGCGTCACCTGATGTCACCCCAGTGTCACCCTGATGTCACCCGGTGTCCCCCCTCCCACCCTGGTGTCACCCTGCCCTGTCCTGGTGTCACCCGGTGTCACCGCCATGTCACCCAGCGCCACCCCACCACGTCCTGGTGTCACCCTGACGTCACCTCAGTGTCCCCGCTCCCACCCCAGTGTCACCCTGCCCTGTCCTGGTGTCACCCGGTGTCACCGCCATGTCACCCAGTGCCACCCCACCACGTCCTGGTGTCACCTTATATCACCCCAGTGTCACCCTGATGTCACCTCAGTGTCCCCCTCCCATCCCAGTGTCCCCCCTCCTGTCCCGGTGTCACCCTGCCCTGTCCCAGTGTCACCTGGTGTCACCACCATGTCACCCAGTGTCACCCCACCATGTCCTGGCGTCACCCTGATGTCACCCCAGTGTCACCCTGATGTCACCTCGGTGTCCCCCTCCCACCCTGGTGTCACCCTGCCCTGTCCCGGTGTCACCGCCACGTCACCCAGTGCCACCCCACCATGTCCTGGTGTCACCCTGATGTCACCCCAGTGTCACCTGATGTCACCCGGTGTCCCCCCTCCCACCCTGGTGTCACCCTGCCCTGTCCCAGTGTCATCCAGTGTCACCCTGACGTCACCTCATTGTCCCCGCTCCCACCCCGGTGTCACCCTGCCCTGTCCCGGTGTCACCCGCTGTCACCGCCATGTCACCCAGCGTCACCCCACCACGTCCCGGCGTCACCCTGACGTCACCTCGGTGCCACCCCGATGTCACACGATGACCACGTCCCCCCGTCACCTCGGTGTCACCCCCTCCCACGGCGATGTCCCCCTGTGCCCACACTCCCCCCGCCGCAGGGCCACCCCCGCTGTCACCCCCCGTCACGTGGTCACACTCCGGTGTCACCCTCTCCGGTGCCGGTGTCACCCCAATGTCACCCTGCTGCCACCGCTCTGTCCTGCTGTCACCCGGTCCCACCCTGGTGTCACCCCGCTGTCACCCCACCCCATCCCAGCATCAGCCCAGTCCCATCTCACTGTCACCTTCGTGTCACCTTCGTGTCACCCCAGTGTCACCCCGCTGTCACCCCGGTGTCACCTTTTCCTCTTCGTTTCACCCCCCCCTCCGCCTCCCGTTGTCACCCTGTCACCGTCCCCTCCCGCTGTCACCGTCTCGTCACCCTGTCCCGTCACGCTGTCACCCCAATGTCACCCCAACGTCACCCTCCCTCCCCTCACTGTCCCCCCACCCTGTCCCTCTGCTGTCACCCTGTTGTCACCCCACTGTCACCGTCCCATCCCCTTGTTCCCCCCGCTGTCACCCCGCTGTCACTGCCCCGCGCTGTTGTCACCCTGCTGCACCCCTGCTGTCACCCCACAGTGCTGCCCTGTCCCCTCTCCCTGTCACCCCCTTGTCACCCCGATGTCACTCCACTGCCACCACAGTGTCACCTCGATCTGTCCCAGTTCCAAGCTGTTGTCCCCCACTGTCACCTCGGTGGCACTGTGTCCCCTCCCTGTCACCCCGCTGTCACGTTGTCCCCCCGCTGTCCCCATGTCCCATCCTGCTGTCACTCCACTGCCCTCCCCGTCCCCCCACTGTCACCACGCTGTCACCGTGCTGTCACCGCGCTGCCACCCTGTC
>NW_018364754.1:29001-29730 GCF_002078875.1 Numida meleagris | reverse complement strand
GCAGTCGCTATGGGGCGAGTGGGATCTATGGGGCACAGTCGCTATGGGGCGAGTGGGATCTATGGGGCACGGCTGTTATGGGGCGAGTGGCATCTATGGGGCGTGGACACTATGGGGCGCGGTCGCTATGGGGCGCGGTCGCTATGGGGCGAGCGCGCCCCATAAGTGTGGGTCGGCGCAGGGGCCTGGACAACGCGGGGAAGACGACGCTGCTGAAGCGTTTCAATGGGGAGGACGTGAGCGGCACCGCCCCCACGCTGGGGTTCAACATCAAAACCCTGCAGCACCGCGGGTACGGCGCCCCCGCTATGGGGCACGATGTGGGGCACGGTGTGGGGCACGGTGTGGGGCAGGGGGGTGTGGACGCTGCTGGCTATGGGGCACGGTGTGGGGCAGGATATGGGGCAGGCTGTGGGGCAGGGGGATGTGGACACTGCTGGCTATGGGGCACTATGTGGGGCAGGCTGTGGGGCAGGCTGTGGGGCAGAAGAGTATGGGTAGTGCTGGCTATGGGGCACGCTGTGGGGCATGGTGTGGGGCAGGGGGTGTGGACGCTGCTGGCTATGGGGCACGATGTGGGGTATGATACAGGGCACGGTGTGGGGCACGGTGTGGGGCACGATGTGGGGCACGGTGTGGGGCAGGGGGGTGTGGACGCTGCTGGCTATGGGGCACGGTGTGGGGCAGGATATGGGGCAGTACATGGGCAGGGTATGGGGCAGAGGAGTA
>NW_018364754.1:25999-28171 GCF_002078875.1 Numida meleagris | reverse complement strand
GATGTGGGGCAGGGGGGTGTGGACGCTACTGGCTATGGGGCACGATGTGGGGCACGATGTGGGGCAGGGGGGTGTGGACGCTACTGGCTATGGGGCACGATGTGGGGCACGATGTGGGGTAGGCTGTGGGGCAGGGGGATGTGGACAATGCTGGCTATGGGGCACAGTGTGGGGCACAATGTGGGGCAGGGGGGTGTGGACGTTGCTGGCTATGGGGCACAATGTGGGGCACGATGTGGGGCAGGCTGTGGGGCAGAGGGGTATGGGTTGGCCACCATGTTGGCGGCCATGTTGGTGGCCATGTTGGCAGCCATGTTGGTGAACATTTTGGCAGCCATGTTGGCAGCCATGTTGGAGCCATGTTGGTGGCCATGCTGGGGGCCATGTTGGAGCCATGTTGGCAGCCATGTTGGCGGCCATGTTGGCATCCATCTTGGTGGCCATGTTGGCAGCCATGTTGGCGGCCATGTTGGCAGCCATGTTGGTGGCCATGTTGGTGGCCATGTTGGCGGCCATGTTGGCAGCCATGTTGGCATCCCTGTTGGCGGCCATGTTGGCAGCCATGTTGGTGGCCATGTTGGAGCCATGTTGGTGGCCATGGGGTGGCCATGTTGGAGGTCATGTTGGAAGTCATGGGGGCGGCCATGTTGGAAGTCATGTGGGTGGCCATGTTGGAGCCATGTTGGCGGCCATATTGGTAGCCATCTTGGGGGCCATCTTGGCGGCCATGTTGGCGGCCATGTTGGCGGCCATGTTGGCAGCCATGTTGGTGGCCATGTTGGCAGCCATGTTGGAAGTCACGTGGGCGGCCATGTTGGTAGCCATGTTGGAGCCATGTTGGAGGCCATGTTGGAAGTCACATGGGCGGCCATGTTGGCAGCCATGTTGGCGGCCATGTTGGCGTCCATTTGGTGGCCATCTTGGCAGCCATCTTGGCGGCCATCTTGGCAGCCATGTTGGTGGCCATGTTGGAGGCCATGCTGGAAGTCACGTGGGCAGCCATGTTGTGAGCCATGTTGGTGGTCGTGTTGGCGGCCATCTTGGCAGCCATGTTGGTGGCCATGTTAGCGGCCATGTTGGTGGCCACATTGGTGGCCATGTTGGCAACCATGTTGGAAGTCACGTTGGCAGCCATGTTGGCAGCCATGTTGGAAGTCACGTGGGCAGCCATCTTGGTACCATGTTGGTGGCCATGTTGGTGGCCATCATGGTGGACGTGTTGGGAGCGGGACTAGTGTCCATCTTGGCAGCCATCTTGGTGGCCATGTTGGAAGTTACGTGGGCGGCCATGTTGGCAGCCATGTTGGCATCCATCTTAGCGGCCATGTTGATGGCCATGTTGTTGGCCATGTTGGCAGCCATGTTGGCAGCCATGTTGGCGGCCATGTTGGTGAACATTTTGGTAGCCATATTGGTGGCCATGTTGGCGGCCATATTGGTAGCCATCTTGGGGGCCATCTTGGCAGCCATGTTGGCAGCCATGTTGGCAGCCATGTTGGTGGCCATGTTAGCAGCCATCTTGGGAGCCATCTTGGCGGCCATGTTGGCAGCCATCTTGGCGGCCATCTTGGCAGCCATGTTGGTGGCCATGTTAGTGGCCATGTTGGTGGCCACGTTGGTGGCCATGTTGGCAACCATGTTGGAAGTCACGTGGGCAGCCATGTTGGTAGCCATGTTGGAGCCATGTTGGAGGCCATGTTGGAAGTCACATGGGCGGCCATGTTGGCAGCCATGTTGGCAGCCATGTTGGCGTCCATTTGGTGGCCATCTTGGCAGCCATCTTGGCGGCCATCTTGGCAGCCATGTTGGTGGCCATGTTGGCGGCCATGTTAGTGGCCATATTGGTAGCCATCTTGGCGGCCATGTTGGTGGCCATGTTGGCGGCCATGTTGGCGGCCATGTTGGCATCCCTGTTGGCGGCCATCTTGGTGGCCATCTTGGCGGCCATCTTGGCGGCCATGTCGGTAGCCCCGTCAGACGCCCCGCGTTCCCGCAGGTTCACGCTGAACGTGTGGGACGTGGGCGGGCAGAGCTCGCTGCGCTCCTATTGGCGGAATTACTTCGAGAGCACGGACGGGGTCGTGTGGGTCGTGGACAGCGGAGACCGGCAGCGCCTGCAGCTCTGCGCCAAGGAACTGCGAGCGCTGCTCAGGGAGGAGGTGTGGGGCAGTG
>NW_018364754.1:18243-20359 GCF_002078875.1 Numida meleagris | reverse complement strand
ACCGTGGGACCGGGACTGGAACCGTGGGACCGGAACCGTGGGACTGGAACCATGGGACTGGAACCGGAACCGTGGGACCGGAACCGTGGGACCGGAACCGGAACCAGAACCAGAACCATGGGACCGGAACCGTGGGACTGGATCCGGAACCGTGGGACCGGGACCGGAACCGTGGGACTGGAACCATGGGACTGGAACCGGAACCATGGGACCGGAACCGGAACCGTGGGACCGGGACCGGAACCGTGGGACCGGGACCGGAACCAGAACCAGAACCGTGGGACCGGAACCGTGGGACTGGATCCGGAACCGTGGGACCGGAACCGTGGGACCGGAACCGTGGGACCAGAACCGGAACCGTGGGACTGGAACCGTGGGACCGGAACCAGAACCAGAACCGTGGGACTGGATCTGGAACCGTGGGACCGGAACCGTGGGACTGGAACTGGAACCGTGGGACTGGAACCATGGGAGCGGAACCAGAACCGGAACTGGAACTACCCCCATGGAACCGGAACCATGGGACCGGAACCGGAACCGTGGGACCGGGACCAGAACCGTGGGACTGGAACCATGGGACTGGAACCGGAACCGTGGGACCGGAACCGGAACCAGAACCGTGGGACCGGAACCATGGGAGTGGAACCAGAACTGGAACTGGAACTACTCCCTTAGAACCGGAACCATGGGACTGAAACCAGAACCGGAACCGTGGGACCGGGACTGGAACTGGAACCGTGGGACTGGAACTGGAACCGTGGGACCGGAACCGGAACTGGAACCGTGGGACTGGAACCATGGGAGCGGAACCAGAACCGGAACCATGGAACCGGAACCAGAACCGGAACTGGAACTACCCCCATGGAACCAGAACCATGGAACTGGAACCATGGAACCGGAACCACCCCCATGGAACCAGAACCAGAACCGGAACCACCCCCATGGAACCAGAACCAGAACCGGAACCACCCCCATGGAACCAGAACCATGGAACCAGAACCATGGAACCGGAACCACCCCCATAGACCTGGAACCATGGAACCGGAACCGGAACCACCCCCATGGAACCAGAACCGGAACTGGAACTACCCCCATGGAACCAGAACCATGGGACTGGAACCAGAACCGGAACCACCCCCATGGAACCAGAACGAGAACCGGAACCACCTCCATGAAACCGGAACCCTGGAACCCAAACCACCCCCATGAAACCGGAACCATGGAACCGGAACCGGAACCACCCCCATGGAACCGGAACCATGGAACTGGAACCGGAACCACTTCCATGGAACCAGAATCATGGAACCGGAACCAGAACCACCCCCATGGAACCGGAACCAGAACCACCCCCGTGGAACCGGAACCATGGAACCAGAACCGGAACCACCCCCATGGAACCACCCCCATGGAACCGGAACCATGGAACCGGAACCATGGAACCCAAACCACCCCCATGGAACTGGAACCATGGAACCGGAACCAGAACCATGGAACCGGAACCGGAACCACCCCCATGGAACCAGAACCATGGAACCGGAACCGGAACCACCCCCATGGAACCAGAAGCATGGAACCAGAACCATGGAACCGGAACCATGGAACCGGAACCGGAACCACNTGGGGCAGGGGGATGTGGACGCTGCTGGCTATGGGGCACGCTATGGGGCAGGCTGTGGGGCACGATGTGGGGCAGGGGGATGTGGACGCTGCTGGCTATGGGGCACGATGTGGGGCAGGCTATGGGGCATGATATGGGGCAGGCTATGGGGCACGCTGTGGGGCAGGATGTGGGGCACGCTGTGGGGCAGAGGAGTATGGGTAGTGCTGGCTATGGGGCACGCTGTGGGGCACGCTGTGGGGCACGCTGTGGGGCATGATGTGGGGCAGGGGGATGTGGATGCTGCTGGCTATGGGGCACGATGTGGGGCACGATGTGGGGCACGATGTGGGGCACGATGTGGGGCAGGCTGTGGGGCAGAGGGATGTGGACGCTGCTGGCTATGGGGCACGATGTGGGGCATGATGTGGGGCAGGGGGGTGTGGACGCTACTGGCTATGGGGCACGATGTGGGGCACGATGTGGGGCAGGGGGGTGTGGACGCTACTGGCTATGGGG
>NW_018364754.1:14325-15599 GCF_002078875.1 Numida meleagris | reverse complement strand
GACCCCAAAGTGGGGCAGGGGACCCCCAAGTGGGACATGGGACCCCAAAGTGGGACCCCATAGTGGGACCCCAAAGTGGGACATGGGACCCCAAAATGGAGCATGGGACCCCAAAGTGGGGCATGGGACCCCAAAATGGGGCACGGGGACCCCAAAGTGGGGCATGGGACCCCAAATTGGGACGTGGGACCCCAAAGTGGGACCCCAAAGTGAGAAATGGGACCCCAGAGTGGGGCACGGGACCCCAAAATAGGGCATGGGACCCCAAAGTGGGAACGGGGACCCCAAAGTGGGGCATGGGGACCTCAAAGAGGGACACAGGGACCCCAAAATGGGGCAGGGGACCCCAAAGTGGGAGATGGGACCCCAAAGTTGGGGAATGGGGACCCCAAAGTGGACATGGGACCCCAAAGTGGGACATGGGACCCCAAAGTGGGATATGGGACCCCAAAGTGGGACACGGGGTCCCCCAAGTGGGGGGTGGGATCCCAAAGTGGGACCCCAAAGTGGGACATGGGACCCCAAAGTGGGATATGGGAACCCCAAAGTGGGGCATGGGACCCCCAAGTGGGGCACGGGGACCCCAAAGTGGGATATGGGGACCCCAGAGTGGGGCATGGGACCCCAAAGTGGGACATGGGAACCCCAAAGTGGGATATGGGAACCCCAAAGTGGGGCATGGGACCCCAGGTGGGACAGGGTGACCCCATAGTGGGACCCTAAAGTGGGGCACGGGGACCCCAAAGTGGGAAATGGGGACCCCAAAGTGGGGCACGGGGACCCCAAAGTGGGACAGGGTGACCCCAAAGTGGGACCCCAAAGTGGGGCATGGGACCCCAAAGTGAGACCCCAAAGTGGGGCATGGGACCCCAAAGTGGGGCACAGAGATGCCAATGTGGGACCTGGGACCCCAAAGTGGGTCATGGGACCCCAAAATGGAGCATGGGACCCCAAAGTGGGGCACAGGGACCCCAAAGTGGACATGGGACCCCAAAGTGGGACACGGGGTCCCCCAAGTGGGGGGTGGGATTCCAAAGTGGGACCCCAAAGTGGGACATGGGACCCCCAAGTGGGGCACGGGGACCCCAAAGTGGGATATGGGGACCCCAGAGTGGGGCATGGGACCCCAAAGTGGGGCATGGGACCCCAGAGTGGGGCATGGGACCCCAAAGTGGGGCATGGGACCCCAAAGTGGGATATGGGAACCCCAAAGTGGGACATGGGACCCCAAAGTGGGACATGGGACCCCCAAGTTGGGCTCGGAGGACCCCAAA
>NW_018364754.1:7145-8247 GCF_002078875.1 Numida meleagris | reverse complement strand
GGTCATACCGGTCCATACCAGTCCATACTGGTCCCATACTGGTCACACTGGTCCATACTGGTCCCATACTGGTCCCATACTGGTCATACTGGTCCATACTGGTCCCATACTCGTCCGTACTGGTCATACTGGTCTTGCTGGTCATACTGGTCCCATACTGGTCCCATACTGGTCCATACTGGTCTATACTGGTCCATACTGATCATACTGGTCATACTGGTCATACTGGTCCCATACTGGTCATACTGGTCCATACTGGTCATACTGGTCCCATACTGGTCCCATACTGGTCCCATACTGGTCATACTGGTCCATACTGGTCACATACTGGTCCATTCAGATCCATACTGGTCATACTGGTCATACTGGTCCCATAGTGGTCATACTGGTCCCATAGTTGACCATACTTGTCATACTGGTCCCATACTGGTCATACTGGTCCATACTGGTCATACTGGTCCCATAGTGGTCATACCGGTCATACTGGTCCATACTGGTCCATACCGGTCATACTGGTTCCATACTGGTCACACTGGTCCCATACTGGTCATACTGGTCCATAATGGTCCATACTGGTCATACTGGTCCCATACTGGTCATACTGGTCCCATACTGGTCATACTGCTTCATACTGGTCCCGTACTGGTCCCATACTGGTCATACTGGTCCATACTGGTTCCATATTGGCCATACTGGTCCCATACTGGTCATACTGGTCCATACTGGTCCCATACTGGTCCCATACTGGTCATACTGGTTCCATATTGGCCATACTGGTCCCATAATGGTCATACTGGTCCCAAACTGGTCATACTGGTCATACTGGTCCCATAGTCCCATACTGGTCCATAATGGTCATACTGGTCATACTGGTCCAATACTGGTCATACTGGTCACATACTGGTCCCATTCTGGTCCCATACTGGTCATACTGGTCATACTGGTCCCATACTGGTCCCATACTGGTCCCACTGGTCATACTGGTCCCATACTGGTCCCATACTGGTCCATACTGGTCCATACTGGTGCCCCTCACCTCTCCATTCTCTCCCTCAGTTCCCTCAGCTCCCTCAGCGCCGCGGGGGGGGTCGAGCTGCGAGAA
>NW_018364754.1:3844-5158 GCF_002078875.1 Numida meleagris | reverse complement strand
CTGGGAGGACTGGGGATACTGGGAGGACTGGGGATACTGGGAGAACTGGGAGCACTGGGAGAACTGGGAGGACTGGGAGCACTGGGGGGACTCGGAGGACTGGGAGAACTGGGAGGACTGGGAGAAATGGGAGGACTGGGAGCACTGGGGATACTGGGAGGACTGGGAGAACTGGGAGCACTGGGAGAACTGGGAGGACTGGGAGCACTGGGAGGACTGGGAGAACTGGGAGGACTGGGGATACTGGGAGCACTGGGAGCACTGGGAGGACTGGGAGGACTGGGAGGACTGGGAGCACTGGGAGGACTGGGGGGACTGGGAGGACTGGGAGGACTGGGAGAACTGGGAGGACTGGGAGGACTGGGGATACTGGGAGAACTGGGAGAACTGGGAGCACTGGGAGGACTGGGTCCATACTGGTCCCATACTGCTCCCATATTGGTCATACTGGTCACATACCGGTCCATACCGGTCACACTGGTCCATACTGGTCCCATACTGGTCCTACTGGTCCCATACTGGTCATACCAGTCCATACTGGTCATACTGGTCCATACTGGTACCATACTGGTCATATTGGTCCCATACTGGTCATACTGGTCATTCTGGTCATACTGGTCCCATACTGGTCATACTGGTCTCATACTGGTCCCATAGTTGTCCATACTGGTCCCATACTGGTCCATACCGGTCCCATAGTTGTCCATACTGGTCCCATACTGGTCACACTGGTCCATACTGGTCCATACTGGTCCCATACTGGTCATACTGGTCCCATAGTTGTCCATACTGGTCATACTGGTCCCATACTGGTCATACTGGTCATACTGGTCCCATACTGGTCATACCGGTCCATACTGGTCCCATACTGGTCATACTGGCCCCATACTGGTCCCATACTGGTCATACTGGTCATACTGGTCCCATACTTGTCCCATACTGGTCATAGTGGTCCCATAGTTGTCCATACTTGTCATACTGGTCCCATACTGGTCATACTGGTCCCATACTGGTCACACTGGTCCATACTGGTCCCATACTGGTCATACTGGTCTCATAATGGTCATACTGGTCTCATACTGGTCATACTGGTCCCGTACTGGTCATACTGGTCATACTGGTCCCATAGTCCCATACTGGTCCATAATGGTCATACTGGTCATACTGGTCCATACTGGTCATACTGGTCCATACTGGTCCATACTGGTCCCATACTGGTCCATACTGGTCCCATACTGGTCATACTGGTCCCATACTGGTCATACCGGTCCATACCAGTCCATACTGGTCCCATACTGGTCACACTGGTCCATA
>NW_018364754.1:0-1054 GCF_002078875.1 Numida meleagris | reverse complement strand
CCCCGAAGAAGTTTGGCTCAGTCCTGCTCCCAGTTCAGCCCAGTGCTCCCAGTTCAGCCCCGTGCTCCCAGTTTGGGCTCAGCTCTGCTCCCAGTGCTCCCAGTTTGGCTCAGTGCTGCTCCCAGTGCTCCCAGTTTTGGCTCAGCTCAGCTCCCAGTGCTCCCAGTGCTCCCAGTTTGGGCTCAGCTCCACTCCCAGTGCTCCCAGTTCAGCTCAGCTCCACTCCCAGTGCTCCCAGTTCAGCCCAGTGCTCCCAGTTTGGCTCCGTGCTGCTCCCAGTTGAGCTCAGCTCCGCTCCCAGTGCTTCCAGTTTGGCTCCGTGCTGCTCCCAGTTCAGCCCAGTGCTCCCAGTTTGGGCTCAGCTCTGCTCCCAGTTCTCCCAGTTTGGCTCCGTGCTGCTCCCAGTGCTCCCAGTTCAGCTCAGCTCCACTCCCAGTTCAGCTCCGTGCTGCTCCCAGTGCTCCCAGTTTGGGCTCAGCTCCGCTCCCAGTGCTCCCAGTTCAGCCCAGTGCTCCCAGTTTGGGCTCAGCTCCGCTCCCAGTTCAGCCCAGTGCTCCCAGTTCGGCTCAGTGCTGCTCCCAGTTCAGCCCAGTGCTCCCAGTTTGGGCTTAGTGCTGCTCCCAGTGCTCCCAGTTCCGCTCTGTGCTGCCCCCAGTGCTCCCAGTTTGGGCTCAGTCCTGCTCCCAGTGCTCCCAGTTTGGGCTCAGTCCTGCTCCCAGTTCAGCCCAGTGCTCCCAGTTCAGCTCAGCTCAGCTCCCAGTGCTCCCAGTTCGGGATCAGCTCTGCTCCCAGTGCTCCCAGTTCAGCTCCGTGCTGCTCCCAGTTCAGCCCAGTGCTCCCAGTTTGGGCTCAGCTCTGCTCCCAGTTCAGCTCCATGCTGCTCCCAGTGCTCCCAGTTTGGGCTCAGCTCTGCTCCCAGTGCTCCCAGTTCAGCTCAGCTCTGCTCCCAGTGCTCCCAGTTTGGCCCAGCTTTACTCCCAGTGCTCCCAGTTCTCCCAGTTCGGGCTCAGTCCTGCTCCCAGTGCTCCCAGTTCAGCTCCGTGCTGCTCCCAGT
>NW_018364753.1:50048-50916 GCF_002078875.1 Numida meleagris | reverse complement strand
TGGGACATGGGGACATGGGTTGGGGACACCAGGACGTGGGGATGTGGGGACATGGGGACATGGGTTGGGGATATGGGACAGGGACATGGACTGGGGACACCAGGACGTGGGAACGTGGGGACATGGGTGGGGACACAGGGACGTGGGTTGGGGGCATGAGAACTTGGGCTGGGGACACTGGGACATGGGGACATGGGTTGGGACATGAGAACATGGGTTGGGGACATGAGAACTTGGGTTGGGGACACCAGGACATGGGGACATGGAGACATGGGTTAGGACATGGGGACATGGGTTGGGGACACCAGGACGTGGGAACGTGGGGACATGGGTTGGAACGTGGGGACATAGGTTAGGGACACCAGGACATGGGGACATAGGTTGGGACATGGGGACATGGGTTGGGGACACCAGGATGTGGGGAAATGGGAACATGGGTTGGGACATGGGGACAAGGGTTGGGGACATGAGAACCTGGGTTGGGGACACTGGGACATGGGGACATGGGTTGGGACATGAGAACTTGGGTTGGGGACACCCAGACATGGGGACATGGAGACACGGTTTGGGACATGGGAACATGGGCTGGGGACACCAGGACATGGGGACATTTGTTGGGGACATGGGATGGGGACATGGGACAGGGACATGGGGTGGGGACACGGGGACATGGGTTGGGGACATGAGTTGGGGACACCAGGAGATGGACTGGGGACACAGGAGGGGGACACAGGCTGCGGAACTGGGAATGGTCTGGGAGGAACTGGGGGTGTCCACTGGGGGACATGGGGACGCCCCTGGGGGAACCCAAGGACACCCACATTGGGGACCCAGGGGACACCCATGGGGGAATCAAAGGACACCTATG
>NW_018364753.1:41359-45737 GCF_002078875.1 Numida meleagris | reverse complement strand
GGGGGTGATGGGATGGCGGGTGATGGGAGTGGGGGCAACGAGATTGGGGGCAATGGGATGTGGGGGCAATGACATTGGTTGGGAGGCAATGGGAGTTGGGGCAATGGGATGTGGGGGCAATGGGATGTGGGGTGGGGGGCAACGGGAGTGGGGTGCGGAATAGAGATGGGGTGAGGAATGGGATGGGAATTGGGATTGGGGAGAGGGATTGGGAATGGGGAATGGGGAATGGGAATTGGGAATTGGGAATGGGGAATGGGAATTGGGGAATGGGGATGGGATGGGGAATAGGAATTGGGAACGGGGAACAAGAAATGGGAACGAGGATTGGGATGGGGAATGGGAATTGGGGAATGGGAACGGGGATGGTGTGGGAATTGGGGTGGGAATGGGGTGGGGAGGGAGAATGAGAATGGAGATGGGGTGGGAATCGGGAATGGGGATTGGGAATGGGAATGAGGATTGGAAATAGGGTGGGGATGGGGACTGCGGAACATGGAGGGGATGGGGACACATGGAGGAGACACGGGGACACATGGAAGGGATGGGGACACGGCGAGGGAAAGGGGGACACGGGGGCACATGGAGAGGATGGGGACACGTGGAGGGGATGGGGACACAGAGAAGGGACATGGGGAGGGGACATGGGGACAGAGGGAGGGGAAGGGGGACACGGGGAGGAGACATGGGAGCACATGGAGAGGAATGGGGACACACGGAGGGGAGAGGGACATGTGGAAGGGATGGGGGCATGGGGAGAGGGTGGGGACACATGGAAGGGACATGGGGACACGTGGAGGGTACATGGGGACACGTGGAGGGGGCAGGGGGACACACGGAAGGGACATGGGGACACGTGGAAGGGACATGGGGACACGTGGAGGGGACATGGGGACACTTGGAGGGGGCAGGGAGCGCTCACCCTCGAGCCGCTCGTCCACGATGGCCAGGCTGGTGGCGAACGCTCTCTCCGCCTCCCTCAGCTCGGCCTCAGCCTCGGCGCCGGCGCGGCTCTCGGCGGCGAACATGTGGGTGCGCCCGATGGTGGCCCAGGCGCGCTGCTGCTCCGTGTCGTCCCCCAGGGCCCGCGCCAGCTCCAGGTGCCGCCGCTGGTGCTGCGGGGACGCGCCGGGACGTCACCGGCGCCCCAAGAGATCCAGAAGCCCCCTCCCCAAAATGGCGGAACCGCGGCGTTGGCACCAGGTGGTCAACCGGCTGCCTACTACTTGGTCGACCGGCGGTCGACCGCTGGGTCAACCCGAGAGTCAACCATTTGGTCAAGCATTTCAGCAACTGCTGGTCAACCAGTGGGTCAACCAATGGGTCAACCAATGGGTCAACCAATGGGTCAACGGTTGGTCAACCACTAGGTCAACTGTCGGGTCAACCCTTGGGGCAATCGTTGGTCAACTGTTGGGTCAACCCTTGGGTCATCCATTGGTCAACTATTTCATGAGCTGTTGGACAACCAATGGGTCAACCTTTGGGTCAACCCGAGGGTCAACCATTTGGTCAAGCATTTCAGCAACTGTTGGCCAACCAGCGGGTCAACCAATGGGTCAACTGTTGGTCAACCATTTGGTTAAATATTTGGTCAAGCCTTGGGTCAACTGGTGGGTCAACCCTTGCGTCAACCATTAGGTCAACTACTTGGTCAACTGGTGGGTCAACCCGAGCGTCAACCACTTGGTTAATCATTTCATCTACCGTTGGCCAACAAATGGGTCAACCAATGGGTCAACTGTTGGGTCAAGTGTTGGTCAACCATTAGGTCAACTATTTGGTCAACCCTTGGGTCAACTGTTGGGTCAACCCTTGAGTCATCCATTCAATCAAGCATTTCAGCAACTGTTGGCCAACCAATGGGTCAACTGTTGGGTCAACTATTGGTTATCCATTAGGTCAACTATTTGGTCAACCCTTGGCTCAACCATTTGGTCAACCATTTCAGCAACTGCTGGTCAACCAATGGGTCAACCAATGGGTCAACCATTGGGTCAACTGTTGGTCAACCATTAGGCCAACTATTTGGTCAACCGTTAGGTCAACTATTTGGTCAACCCTTGGGGCAATCGTTGGTCAACTGTTGGGTCATCCCTTGGTCAAGCATTAGGCCAACTATTTGGTCAACCGTTGGGTCAACTATTTGGTCAACTACTGGTCAACCACTTGGTCAAGCATTAGGTCAACCGGCGATGAACCATTTGGTCAACCTCTGAATCAACCCTTAGGTCAACAGTTGGCCAACCTTTGGGTCAACTTTTGACTCAACTACTTTGTCAACATCTGGGTCAAACATTGGTCAAAATCTGGGTCAACCATCAGGTCAGCCATTGGGTCAACCACTAGGTCAACCATTTGGTCAAGTGTTGGTCAACCACTTGGTCAACCCTTAGGTCCACCTTTGGGTCAGCTCTTCGGTCAACCATTTGGTCAACAACTTGGTCAGCCATTTGAGTCAACCATTGGGTCAACCGCTGGGTCAACTACTGATCAACCATTTAGCTAACCCATAAGTCAACCAGTGATTAGCCATTAGATCAATAATTGGGTCACCTGCTGGGTCAACCGCTGGCCAACCTTTGGGTGAACTCTGGAGTCAACCACTTGGTCAACAACTGCTCAACCACCGGGTCAACCATTTGGTCAACAATTTGGTCAACAACTAGTCAACCATTGGGTCAACATTTGAGTCAACTGTTGGGTCAACCGTTGGCCAACTGTTGGGTTAGCCGTTGGGACAACCATTGGGTCGACCACTGGGTCAACCATTGGTCAACTGTTGACCAACCCATGGGTCAACCACTTGGCCAACCACTGGGTCACCTCTTGGATCAACCATTGGGTCAACCTTTGGTCAACCATTGACCAACGGTTGGGTCAACCGCTTGGCCAACCACTGGGCCAACCATCGGCTCAACTCTTCGGCCAACGCTCGGGCTAACCGCCGGCAACCACCACCGCCGCCGGGCCCCGACCCACCTCCAGCGCGGCATCGTAGCGCTCCAGCTCGGCCAAGCGCTCGCCGATCTTGCGGTGCGCCACGGCGCAGCCGATGCCGTCGCCCGCCTCCTCCAGCAGCCGCAGCTCCTCCCGGTGCTCGGCCAGCGCCTCCTCGTAGCGCCCTGCGGCACCGCCGCCACCGCTCACCACTCACCCAGCCCAGCGCTCCCAGTGCCCCCAGTCACCAAGCCCAGTGCTCCCAGTGCTCCCAGTCACTGTCCCCATTGCTCCCAGTGCTCCTAATCACTGTCCCCAGTGCTCCCACTGCTCCCAGTCAACGTCCCCAGTGCTCCCAGTGCTCCCAGTCACCATCCCCAGTGCTCCCAGTGCTCCCAATCACAATTCGCAGCGCTCCCAGTGCTTCCAGTTACCATCTTGAGCCCCCAGTGCTCCCAGTCCCTCTCCCCAGCGCTCCCAGTCACCAACCCCAGTGCTCCCAGTGCTCCCAGTCCCTGACCCAAGTGATCCCACTGCCCCCAGTCACCATCCCCGGTGCTCCCAGTCACTGTCCCCAGTGCTCCCAGTGCTCCCAATCACCATCCCCAGTACTCCCAGTCACCATCCCCATTGCTCCCAGTGCTCCCAGTCACTGCCCCCAGTGCTCCCAGTCACCCTCCCCACAGCTCTCAGTGTCCCCCAGTCACTATTGCCAGTGCTCCCAGTGCTCCCAGTCCCTGTCCCCAGTGTTCCCATTGCTCCCAGTTGCTGTCCCCACAGCCCCCAGTGCTCCCAGTCACCATCCCCAGTGCTCCCAGTCACTATTGCCAGTGCTCCCAGTGCTCCCAGTTACCACTCCTGGATCTCCCAGTGCTCCCAGTCACCATCGCCAGTGCCCCCAGTGCCCCCAGTTCCCTGCTCTCACCGTGGCTGGCCAGGATCTCTCCCAGTTGGTTGCACGTTGCCGCCAGCTCGGCCGCATTGTCCCCGCGGCGCCGCGCCTTCTGCTTCGCCTTCTGCAGCTCTGCGGGGCCGGCACCGGGACATGGCACCATGCAAACCACGGGCACCACCGACACCACGGGCACCAGGGACATCAGGGACACCACGGGCACCAGGGACACCACGGACACCAGGGACACCATGGGCACCAGGGACATCATGGGCACCAGGGACACCACGGACACCACAGGCACCATGGGCACCACAGACACCATGGACACCACGGGCACCAGGGACACCACGGGCACCAGGGACATCAAGGACACCAGGGACATCAAGGACACCACGGGCACCAGGGACACCACGGGCACCATAGAAACCAGGGACACCACAGACAAAACCAACACCAGGGACACCACAGGCACCAGGAACACCACGGGCACCAGGGACAACACAGACACCAGGGACACCACGGACACCACGGGCACCAGGGACA